>NC_081182.1:143725842-144025842 GCF_029867415.1 Vicia villosa
AATCTGGTTGATTCAGAGCTTTTGAGCTTGTTGAAATGAAACTTTGAGGACCAAATGTTGATTGTTGATGAAGATGATTCATTTGAGATGAAGGGAGAACAAAACCCTAATTGATTGTTACTTGTACTGATGAGTGGTTTCTTGATTAAACCCTGCTGAGTCACAAGTAGCAAACACAAGCTATGCAATTTGTTAGAGATGCAAATGATGCATATGCAATGATATGAGGTGGTGTCTTAGGTCAAAAATTGGGGTATGACAGATGCCCCTATTTAAGTTTCTTCAACCTGAGACATGAAGATTGAAAATCTTCGTTTTGATAGGGTGGAAGAGACTTAAATATCAGAAGACGCGAATTTTGGACCTAAGATACCAAAATTGCGAATGATGCAAGGATATCTTTACCGAGGGGATATCAAACTGACTCCACTGGGGAAAAGAGATCGGGAAGGATATCTCAATCCGTTTTAGGAAGAGAATCCGTTTTTTCGGGAAAGCAAGTGTATGCTTCACCTGGGAACGATAGCTTTGTAAGAAAAGCTTACCTATTGACATCATCGACTATCAGCATGGGGATAGACTTGTTTAATAATGCGAAGGTGAAAGGTGTGGAACCGTATTACCGACTATCAGCATGGTGATAGACTTGACAAGGTAAAAGAGTTTCAAAGGTTCGGTTAATATTACCGACTATCAGCCTTGTGATAGACATGTTTAATAATATAACCAGAACAAAAGGTTACCGACTACCAGCCTTGTGATAGTGGTTTTGAAGACATGATCAATTATCAGCCAAGTGACAAAATGATCCTGGAGACTTTGCTAGGGGAATTACTGGTTATTCAGCCTTGTGAACAGTAATAAGGCCCTGATTGTCAAATGGTCTTCATGATTGATTTCCTTGAGAGAAAAATCTTTTGAAAGAAACATAAACTGCTCAGATGATGAGGCTATTGTTTATGGTCTGTTTTTTCACGACTCTATTTGAGGAATTGGTATTTGAATCTTTTGATAAAGACAAGGTTCTATCCATGAATGAATTGGAAAGAAACAGTCAAACAAGACTTTGTACCCAATGAGGAATGAACTCGAATGGGTATTTTCTCCTTCGTTTTGGAGAGGAGAAACTGAAGCAACCTTCTTCCACGAGGAATGATCTCAGTGGGGAACTGGAGAAAGAAGATGTTCTTTCTGCTTATGGGTGACAACCTACTTGGAGAGATGACACGCCCGTATCTGTTTCTTTTTTTTTTCTTTTTTTTCTTTTTTCTTTTTTTTTTTTTGGGGATAGATATATCCTAAACAAGTAAGTATTGAAAAATGCAAGAATGCATAAATGATGCAAATATGTATGAATGATGAATGTCATGAATGTCACATGCATGCTGACGAAACTGACAGACAATGGAGTATATACTGGAGATGGACCAACGCCGCAATACAACCAGATACTTGGCAAATGTTCTTCAACACGGTGTAGATAACACAGGTGATGAATGGTGCTGCGTGCTTTAAACTTCTCTGGGGAAGATAAGCATCCTTTCTCATTGAGATGGAAGAACCTTTTCACTGGAGATGGAAAATCTTCTTCACTGGGGATAAAAGACCTTCTTCAATGGGGATAGAAGAGCTTCTTCACTGGGGATAGAAGACCTTCTTTACCTCGAGGGATAATTGCTTCAAGAATTCTTTTCTGGGACAAGAATACCGTTGTTTCAACAATTTTTTTAGGGAGAATCCTTTTGTTCATCCTATGGAGATGACTGCTGATGTTCCTTCCGTTGTTCACAACTCAAAGGAAAATTTCGCTTTTATTTTGAAAAAGAAAAGTGAAGTAAATTCATTTAAAACTTATTTTTTCTTTTTTGTTTCAAAAGTGAATAACACAATTAAAGCGTCATTTTGCAAGCTGAAAGAAATTAAAGATTGCAAACAAAAGGGCACAAGGCTCAAATTTATTTAATAGGATGGAAATCAGCTAAAGGCGTGATTCCATGGAGTATTTACAAAAGTTGGAAATGGTAATTATGCGGAAAAGGCTACATCGAAAGCAATAACCACTATTCCCTTAACAACTTTGAGTTCCAACTGTGCTTGTCGCTTCAGATTGGCGATGATTTGATCGAAGATCCTTTGATGAAGTACAGACTCTTCAGGTGACGAAGTACGGACTGATGCAGTTACTTTGTCATAAATCCCTAATTTTTGCCTAGATTGCCCTTTCAGGTTTTCAATCTACCAGGATGAATTTTTTTCTGTTTATTGTCTCTAATTTTTGCCTGGACCGCCCTTTCGGGTTTTCAATCCACCGAGACGCTCATTTTTGCCTAAGTCGCCCTTTGCGGGTTTTCGACTTACCGAGCTGTTCTTTTGTATTTTTTAGACAAAGTATTTCTTGACTGCATCAGCATTCACAGGATGTGGGAGTTCATCACCATCCATGGTTGCAAGAGTCATGGCGCCGCCAGAAAATGTTCTTTTGACAACATACGGGCCTTCGTAATTAGGAGACCATTTGCCCCTAGAATCTGGTTGAAAAGACAAGATCTTCTTAAGCACGAGGTCGCCTTCTTGAAATTCACGAGGTCAAACCTTTTTGTTGAAAGCTTGTTTCATCCTTGCTTGGTATAACTGTCCATGGCATAGAGCAGTCATACGTTTTTCTTCGATTAAGTTCAACTGATCATATCTGCTTTGACACCATTCAGCCTCTGATAACTTAGTCTCCATGAGGACTCTCATTGATGGGATTTCAACTTCTACGGGGAGCACAGCTTCCATGCCGTATACTAGAGAAAAGGGAGTTGCCCCTGTTGAAGTACGCACTGAAGTACGGTACCCATGTAAAGCAAATGGCAGCATTTCGTGCCAGTCTTTGTAAGTGACGACCATTTTCTGGACAATCTTTTTAATGTTCTTGTTGGCGGCTTCGACGGCGCCGTTCATTTTTGGCCTGTAAGGAGAAGAGTTATGATGCTCAATCTTGAATTCCTCACATAATTCTTTCATCATCTTGTTGTTCAGGTTTGAACCATTGTCAGTAATGATCTTGCTGGGAATACCATATCGGCAAATGATGTTATTCTTGATAAACCTCACAACCACTTGTCTTGTAACATTGGCGTAAGATGCTGCTTCGACCCATTTGGTGAAGTAATCAATGGCTACCAAGATGAAACGATGACCGTTTGAAGCTTTCGGCTCGATCATTCCAATCATGTCGATACCCCACATGGAGAAAGGCCATGGAGATGAGAGAACGTTGAGTAGAGTCGGTGGCACATGGATCTTATCTGCGTAGATCTGGCACTTGTGACATCTCTTCACGTGTTTACAACAATCAGATTCCATTGTCAACCAATAGTATCCTGCTCTTAAGATCTTCTTGGACATTGCATGCCCGTTTGAATGAGTTCCAAAGGACCCTTCATGCACTTCATGCATTAACATGTCTGCTTCGTGTCTATCCACGCATCTGAGCAAAACCATGTCGAAGTTTCTTTTGTATAACATATCTCCGTTCAGGAAGAAACTGCCAGAAAGCCTCCTTAGAGTTTTCTTATCTTTGTTTGATGCCCCAAGCGGGTACTCTTGAGTTTGAAGGAAGCGTTTGATGTCGTGAAACCACGGTTTATCATCGATGACTGCTTCGGTTGTAAACACATAGGCGGGCCTTTCAAGGCGCGTAATTCTGACTGTAGGCATATCATTCCAGTGATTGACTTTGAACATAGAAGATAGAGTAGCCAAGGCGTCTGCCATTCGATTCTGATCTCGAGGTATATGATGCAATTCAACCTTGTTGAAGAAAGTCAACAGACGTCTTGCATAATCTCTGTAAGGAATCAAGCCAGGGTGGTAAGTTTCCCACTTGTCTTTGATTTGGTTGATCACGAGGGCTGAATCTCCATATATGTCGAGGATTTTGATCCTTAAGTCAATGGCTTCTTCGAGACCCATGATACAAGCTTCATATTCTGCGATGTTGTTGGTGCAATCAAATAGCAATCTGGCGGAGAACGGGATATGAGTACCCTTGGGAGTGATGATGATTGCCCCGATTCCATTGCCAAAATCGTTTACTGCTCCATCAAAAATTAGGCCCCATCTTGATCCAGGCTCAGGACCTTCTTCTGGTAACGGTTCGTCACAATCTTTCATTTTCAAGTACAAGACATCTTCATCAGGAAAGTCAAACTTGAGAGATTGATATTCATTGATCGGTTGATGCGCCAAGTGATCGGCGAGAATGCTTCCTTTAACCGCTTTTTGAGCACGGTATTCAATGTCATATTCAGATAACAGCATTTGCCATCGGGCAATCCTTCCTGTTAAGGCAGGCTTTTCAAAGACGTACTTGATCGGATCCATTTTGGAGATTAACCAAGTAGTATTGTTGATCATGTATTGGCGGAGACGTTTTGAAGCCCAAGCCAAAGCACAACACGTTTTTTCGAGCATGGAGTAACGAGACTCACAGTCTGTGAATTTCTTACTCAGGTAATAGATGGCATGCTCCTTCTTACCGGTTTCATCTTGCTGTCCAAGCATACAACCCATGGATTCTTCCAACACGGTAAGGTACATGATTAATGGTCTTCCTTCAACTGGAGGAATCAGTATTGGTGGTTCTAACAGGTATTCCTTGATACTGTCGAACGCTTTCTGGCAATCTTCAGTCCATACAACCCCTTAATCTTTGCGGAGAAGCTTGAAAATTGGCCCACAAGTAGCAGTCATTTGAGAGATAAATCTGGAGAGATAGTTCAATCGTCCGAGAAATCCTCTTACTTGCTTTGGTGCAGGCATCTCTTGAATAGCTCTGACTTTGTCGGGATCTACTTCGATACCTCTTTGGCTGACAATGAAACCCAAAAGTTTTCCAGATCTAACCCCAAAAGTACATTTGTTAGGATTCAAGCGAAGCTGATATTTCCTTAGTCGTTGAAACAACTTCAAAAGGTATTCGATATGTTCTTCTTCTGTGCTGGACTTGGCTATCATGTCGTCTACATAAACTTCAATTTCTTTATGCATCATGTCATGAAAGAGAGTAGTCATTGCCCTTTGGTAAGTTGCGCCTGCATTCTTTAATCCAAACGGCATCACTTTGTAGCAAAAGGTACCCCATGGGGTGATGAAAGATGTCTTCTCCATGTCTTCAGGAGCCATCTTAATCTGATTATAACCGGAGAACCCGTCCATGAAGGAAAAGACGTTGAACTTAGCGGTGTTATCAACCAGCATGTCGATATGTGGTAATGGAAAGTCATCTTTTGGACTGGCCTTGTTCAAGTCACGGTAGTCAACACACATTCTGACTTTGCCATCTTTCTTCGGAACTGGCACTATGTTAGCCAACCATTGAGGATATTCTGAGGTGACAAGAAAACCTGCGTCGAGCTGTTTTTGAACTTCCACTTTAATCTTGTTAGCCATATCAGGGTGAGTCCTTCGCAATTTCTGCTTAACTGGCGGACATTCTGGCTTCAATGGCAAGTAATGCTGAACAATATTGGTATCCAACCCAGGCATGTCTTGGTAGGACCAGGCAAACACGTCAACATATTCTTTGAGAAGGTCTGTCAACTTACTCTTGATATCAGCATCAAGCAGTGATCCAATGGTCACTTCTTTTTTGTCTTCTTCAGAACCCAAGTTGATCTTTTCTAAAGGCTCTTTGTGAGGCAGAATGGCTCTTTCCTCGTGCTTAAGTAATCGAGAGATCTCGTCCGGGATCTCCTCTTCTTCCTCTTCTTCGGCTTCGAACACAGGAAACTCAAAGTTGGGAGAGGGCATAGGGTTATTGCATTCAATGGGTTTATCAATAGTAAATCTGCACATGTGATTTATATCTATTTCAGAAAATTTATGAATGCAGGAGTGTATGCAGATTTTTTTTGAAAAAGTTTTTTTTTATTTTATTTTATTCTATTTTGGTTTTTTAGGATTACCATTTCCAGAAAAAAGCAAAAATAAAACATATAATGTAGGGAATTCAAAATGACGCTTTATTTATGATTCATTTTTGAAACAAAGCCCTAAACACAAACTCATTTGTCTTGGGCAGGACAAAGAGGGAAACTTTTAAAACAAAGCCCTATACACAAAGTTATTTGGGCAGAATATTTAAAAGCAAAGCCCTATAAAACATCTCTCTGCTTTGGGCAAGGCAGGAGGTCAAAATAACAGCGAGGTGATTACTTTGAGCGGCGAACAACATTCGGAACGTCGACAGCTTTCCAGTAGCAACGAACTCCTCTATGTATTATGTATTCAGGAAAATTCTCCCCAGAATTATCTTCAGTATTGACATTGACCGCTGGTCGAGCAGGATTTGAAGGTCCTGGTTTGTCAACCTTGTTCTTTGTAGAGTTGAAACGGTCTTCTTCTACTTCTTGAAGAGCATAAGATGAGTCACAATCTTCGGAATTTTCAGGATGTATTTCCCAATCCTCAGGATGAAGAGACTCATTGTCAGCGACACTTTCCGAGTCAGTTGCGGGACCATCTTCCCCTTCGTCTTCAAAAATGGCATTTATGTGATAGTAACCACCTTCAGGATTATGAACCTTGGCAGATGCATTGAAGTCAGTAATTTCAGGCTGCTGAGAAAATTGACAGTATTGGTAAGCCTCTTCTGGTTGACTATTATATTCACAGGAATCTCCCCATCCAGTTGGTTGGATATCCTCAATCGCAATCTTGTAACTTTCAGGTGCAGTGTATTTCACCATGTAATCAAATTTTCCACTTGGTTGTCCCAAGGTGTCCCAGATTTCTGCAGGAACAGGCTCAGTTTCTTTGCCTTTGGGTTTCTCCGAAGAAGGATATGGTTCTTCCTGAGATATGTATCCCGAGTCATTGAGATAACATTTCCATTCTTCTTCAGGATCGGGTAAACCTTCTTCGATGCATTCTTCGATAAGGACATTGACCTCTTGAGGAATTGGGTTAAGGAATCCTCCACTAATGAATGTTTCTTTGATCGGTCGAAGGGTTTCATCCTTCTTGGTGTAGTTTGAGAATGTTGGTGAACATCCGAGTCCCGCTCTGGTTTCATTCTTGGTCGGGATCACAACTTGCCCCCAGCCAGTGGCAGTTCCATCTTTCACTACTTTCACTGCCTCTTTGTAAGAAGAGATTGATGCTTTCTTCTTGGAAGATTCGTCTTCTAAAGAGAGACCTTGGAACTGTGTTCCTTCCACATCATCAGCACTTATGAAAGAGAAATTGGATAAATGGCTCACCATCAAGGCTTGTTCTCCACTTATTGTTACCAATTTTCCATTTGTTACAAATTTTAACTTTTGATGGAGCGTAGAAGTTACTGCCCCTGCCTCATGGATCCATGGTCGTCCTAACAGACAGCTATAAGCAGCTTGAATGTCCATGACCTGGAAAGTGATTTGAAATGTATGTGGGCCAATTGTCATGGGAAGATTGACTTCGCCGATAACAGATTTTCGCGATCCATCAAATGCTTTGACTACTACACCACTGAATTTCATAGGCATTCCTTGGTAAGACAAGCGAGCAAGAGTCGTTTTTGGCATCACATTCAAGGAAGATCCGGTGTCTACCAACACATTGGACAAAGAGTCTGACTGACAATTCATAGAAATGTGCAAAGCAAGATTGTGATTTTTACCCTCCTCGGGGAGTTCTTCATCACAGAAGCTTAAATTGTTACAAGCTGTTATGTTGGCTATTATCCCATCAAAGTGATCAACAGTCACATCATGATCTACAAAAGCCTGATCCAAGACCTTCATCAGGGCTTCCCTGTGGGCTTCTGAGTTTAACAGCAATGAAAGTATTGAGATTTTTGAAGGAGTCTGCATAAGCTGATCCACAATCTTGTATTCACTTCTTTTGATAAGTTTCAAAATTTCATCAAAATCAGGATTGACATTGGTTCCACTGGATTGACCAACATCAGTGTTCGTGTTACCGACAGGAGTTTCCACAGGATTCCCCACTGGTGTAACAACAGGATTTTGCCCAGTTACAGGAGCAACAGGCTGCTTTGGAGGTAGTGGAGTATACACACGTCCACTTCTTGTTACACGACTTACATCAGCAATGTTTACAACGGATGAGAGAGTAGGTAAAGGAACTTCTTGTCCATTCTTTATCATTGTGGCATTGTAATTGTATGGAACTGCCTTGTCAGAGTCATAAGGAACAGGTCCGAGTAAACAAATGATCAAAGGAGCAACAGGAACCTTCGGCTTGTTGTAAGTAACTTCCATGCGCTCAGGCATGTTGAAATGAGGAACGATGACGTTAACTGTAGGCATTTTCGAGTTGATATCTGAGACTAAAAGCTCATGCGGATAACATCCTATCATGTTAACTTCATTTTCATCCCTATTTCTGTAGATCTCAATAGTACCATTATCTAGCAAAACTTGGAGATCTCTTCTCACAATCGAACACCCGTGAGGATCCACACAACATATTCTACAGGAACCGTATTGATGCTGGCGAAAATTCTGCCCCCGACAAAGAGTGGCGTGCATTTGTACCAAATCTGCTCTTGAGAAGTTGATATTATAGACTCGGTATTGGCCAGGACATCCATACACCATGTTTACAACATGTCCTCCATGATTGGGCAACGGATTTGCTTGCACATTAGGATTCAAATTTCTGAAAGAGAGGAGATTAGATCTAACCAACCTCTGGACTTCATATTTCAAAGCTATGCAATGCTCAAGATCATGGCCAGGTGCTCCTTGATGATAAGGGCATGAGACCTCAGCTTTGTACCACCATGGGAGTTTCTCAGGTACGGGTGGTGGCGCTTTAGTTTGAACAAGACCTCTTTCAATCAAAGCAGGGTACAACTCTGTATAGGTCATTGGAATCGGATCGAACTGTGGAGCTCTTTGTACACGATTCTGATTATTGTTAAACTGCTGAGCCTGTGGTCGAGGCTGTTGTTGAAATTGCGGGGTGAATCCTGGATTCGGTGTTGTGTTAACGACTGGTGTGATAGAAGCAACCTGTCGTTGACGATTGACATTTCCTCTTGGCCTCCCTTGGGATACCATGTCAACACTTTGTTCTTTCTTCTTTTGGAAACCACTTCCGAACTTTTTGGTTCCGCTTGAAGATCCACCTTCTTTAGTCAGACGTCCGGTTCGGACTCCTTCTTCTAAACGCATACCCATGTTTACCATTTCGGTGAAATCACTTGGAGCACTAGCAATCATGCGTTCATAATAAAACGGACTGAGAGTATTCAAAAAGATCTTTGTCATCTCTTTCTCTTTTAACGGTGGATTAATCTGAGCAGCAGTTTCTCTCCATCGTTGGGCATACTCTTTGAAAGCTTCATGGTCTTTCTGAGCCATGGATCGGAGCTGATCTCTGTCTGGAGCCATATCCGAGTTATACTTGTATTGTCGGACAAAGGCCTCACCTAGGTCATTGAATGTTCGAATATTGGTGCTATCCAAGCCTGTGTACCACTTCAGTGCGGCACCAGTTAAACTGTCTTGAAAGTAATGGATAAGCAACTGATGATTATCTGCATAAGTAGACATCTTCCTGGCATACATCACAAGATGACTTTGCGGACAAGAACTACCTTTGTACTTCTCAAAGTCAGGGACCTTGAACTTAGCAGGTATTTGTACACTGGGAACCAAACATAGCTCCTGGGCATTCTTTCCAAACAAATCTTTTCCACGGATAGCTTTAACTTCCAGCTGCATCTTGTTGAATTGTTCTTGGAGATCTCCTACAAGGTTACGCTGATTTGTGCTATCACCTTGATCATGATAAATCTCATTGCCATCGTAAGGAACAGTGTGAACCGTAGGGGTCGGAACTGTCATAGTGGGTTGAGAAAGTGCCATAGTGACTTGGGAAAAAGTTACCCCTGAATGTGGAATAAACGCCGAACCCTGTGCAGCAGGTGCTTCAGTTGTGGATGTTTGAACCCCAGAGAAATTATGACGGAAACCTGTACCAAAGCTGAAAGGCGGGCCCCAACCTTCTGGCATGGAGAAAGATGGAATACCGAATGCAGCTGTAGACACTGGAGTAGTGACTTCAGATGTTACTGTTGCTTGACTGTTAGGTGGCGGCGGCTGATTCTGTGCGGCCATCAAGGAGTCAACCAGAGTAGTGAGACTTTCCAACTTTTCCTGAAGAGTAGTCACTGTACCACGGAGCTCAACATTCTCTTGTTCAGAGTGTTCCATTACTCTTCTTCTGCTTGAACGAGTATTGTATCTGTGATCTGATTGCGAGCGCGGTCGAGAAACTTTGAGACGCGACAGCTTGACGATCTAATGGAGAAAGATCCAAAAGATGAGACTCTATACAACAGACTCGATATGCAGAATGATGTATGCAAAAAAGAAATTTATGATTTTTCCAAACATTTTAAAGATTATTTCCTTGCAAACATTTGAACACAAACAAATCTTTTATTCATTCATTTTTTTTTATTGCAATAATGGGAAATGTTACAACATTGGAGCGTAGCTCCTTACAAAAGCAAATGATAAATAAAAAAAAGCTAAACAATCCTAAGCATCTTCATCAGACGAAGAACCAAATGCATTGTGCAGCTTGAGCTTCATGATTTCTTTCCCATAGTGAGCTTTCAATTCGGCCTTTTCGGTCCTCAGCTTGTTAACAACATTCTTCCAATCATCAGGAGTCGGAGCATTGCTTGTTGAACCTTCAAGATTTTTCTTGCTTTCTTTGATGTACCTTTTGATTGCAGCGTCTTTCTGACGGATCTTCTCATCTTTGCTCATGAGCCATCCATCTTGACAATAGAGAGTTTCTTCGTGATCTTTCACTCTTTTCTTCAACTTTCTATTTTCCACCTCAGTGCTACGAAACTTTTCTTCCCAAGCATCTTTTTCTGTCCTCATTTTAGCCAAAGTGCGTTGGTATTCCTCCATAGCTGGAATGTTGGGTCGTTGAGACACAGCAGGAAACATGGGTTTTTCATAAGCATAAGGCATTTGAAACTCCTTTGCTCTTTTCTTTACCCAGCAGGTGTAGGCGTCCATGGCAATGCAATTTCTTTCCTCACCTTTTTCTTTCCATCGGACGTCGTACCAAGCTCTCATCATTCTTGCTTTCAACTTTTTAGGATTATCCCCTTCTCGGTAAAAGTATCCTTCCACTGAGGGACCAGCAGGTTTAACTGAATTTGCATACCCGAGTTGTCGTCGGGCCAGGGCCGGATTGTAGTTAATTCCTCCTTGTGTACCAATGAGGGGTACGTTGGCGAACTCTCCACAACTTTCAATGGTTTCTGTACCACAGCGAGCCAAGGTATACCAACGAATATCATTATTAGTAAGAGACATAAGTCTTCGAGGCCAACGCAAACCTTCTCGGTTTTCCGTGAAAATAGGAGACTCAGGTAAGTGTGAAACAATCCATTTGAACAACAAAGGTGCACAACATACAATGATTCCACCTCCTTGGCGATTCCTATGATGGACAGAGAAATACATGTCACCAAGCAAAGTCGGAACAGGATTTCCAATCAGAAAGATCTTTATGGCATTGATATCAACAAAGTTGTCGACATTGGGAAACAGAACCAACCCATAGATGAGCAAGGCTAGTACAGCTTCAAAGGCTATCATGCTACCAGTTTCGATGAAATCAAAGGCTTTCTTTATTAGGAAGTGTGAAGTTAAACCCGGGAGGTTTCCTTTGGTAGTCCAATTACTCTCTACTTCAGACTTTTTCAAATGGGTACTTGCTGCAATGACGTGTGACTTAGGAATGGCTTCCAAACCATTGAAAGGTATTTTGTCAGACACAGGAATACCTAAAAGATTGGCATATTCTTCCAAGGTCGGTACCAACTGGTAGTCTGGAAAGGTGAAACACCGGTAGACGGGATCATAGAACTGAACCAGAGTTTTGAGAAGTCCTTCATCAACATGAGTATTCAGGATAGGCAAAAGCTTTCCATAACTTTTCCTAAAATTAGAAGGATCTTGTACAGAAGATGCTAACTCTATCAGTCTTTCTACATCAGGCGCTTTGAAACCGTACTTTTTGGTATACCTTTTTTCCATAACTTAATCCTATAATGTTTGCAAAGAAAATTCTCTAAATTTTTGGAAAAATCATGTTTTTTATGGAAAAAGATGGGTTTTTTAATGAATGTATGAATGCATGGATGCGTGGATGCCACATATTCAAACATGGTAAAGCAAACATGGTAACGCAAACAGGGTAACGCGAACATGGTAACGCATACATGGTAACACAAACATGGTAACACAAACATGGTAACGCATAGGTTCAAAGGTCCAAAGTCACGAGCATGAGGTCAGAGAACCAAAAATGGGATAGATCTAGTTAATCACCTGCATGACATGTTCTACTGATACGTCAGAGTCTACATTTTTCTTTCGGATATTACCGGCCTTCCACAATTAAACTCATGAGCCAGTAATATTCTCAAGAAAAACTCGTCTGAGTGTGGTTCTCCGCATGACAACTAATCCAAGTCTTCACCTGAATAGTTTCTGCACCACAACCTAATAAGGCCAGGATGGGTTGGGGTTCTACGGTCTCTCAGCTTCTACAGTTCAATGAAAGTAATAATGTCTTCGCTACGAAACATGCTAAACATATATTACCAACAAGGAACCTCCACTGAGCGGAAGGATTCTCACGTGCGCCTGCACATGACTATACCCTCCACCTAATTTCTTATGTGTACTTAATCCGGGTTAGGATTTGTCCATAATGTATCACTTGTAACAGAACCACGCAAGTAACAGAACCAGAACCACACATATAACAAAAAATGAAGTGAAAAATAAAGCAAATAGAATTAACCCTTCCTTTGGAAACAATAAAAAGATGGTCCCCAGTGAAGTCGCCATTTTTCTGTCGCGGGCGAAAAATCGTTTTGTTCCTCTTTTTTGTGGGATGAGACACCTGATGCCTTCTTTGGGCTCGAGTGCTCATAAAAAATGATTTTTCTTTGTTTCGACCAAACTTTTTATTATTTCCAAAGGAGGAAAAGGAAAAAAGCTGCAATAACCTAAAAGTGGGGGGAGAGATCTTGGGTAAGAGGGTTGGTTATACGAAGGGAAGGTATTAGCACCCAACGTATCTATAGTACTCTATAGGTTTCTTTGCTTTGTTTTTCATTCCATGTTATTAAGAGGTTCTTGTGAAATAGGTGGGACCTAAGGTGTTTGTTTGATTATGCTCGCAAAGATCATCGCGATCCTCTGCATACATATCCCTTAGAGGGAATCAGAGCATCTGTAGCTCGGGGTCTACGGGTGCTAAGGTTTGAATGGTTTTTTTTGTTTTGTTTTGCTCGCCAAGGATCGACCTTGTGCCTACGTATTCTCAAAGGGATGTTGAGAAAGTCAGAGCAATCGTAGTTCCCACTTATGCTAGTGGAAGCAAAGGAAAATAGACAAATGTCGTCTAAATGCTAGATGTATCTAATCTATATCATCACATACATCTGTTTGTTTTTGTTTGAAAATCTTTTCATTATAAGCCCGGGGCCATGCCACTTAGGGTGCTTAGAATGATAAAGATGTTTTTGTTGTTTAACCAGCCTTGTGGCAAAAACTTTCAATGAAGTCAGCCTTGTGACAAAAAGTTTTGATTAATCAGCCAGCCTCGTGGCAAAAGTTTCAATGAAGTCAGCCTTGTGACAAAAACTTTGATTAATCATCCAGTACGGTGGTAAAACGGTTTGATTGATTAGCCAGCCTTGTGGCAAAAAGAAGTTTGATTGATTAGCCAGCCTTGTGGCAAAAAAGTTTGATTGATTGATTGTTTGTGATGATATAGAAGAGATACTCCTAGCATAGAGATGAAAAATGTCTAATCTCCTAGGGTATTTGATTTGGATATTGGGGATGCTTATAAGAAGCCCGTGGGTCCTTGTACGAAGCCCAAGAGGAGGCTATCCGAGGGTCCTTGCATTGTAAGCCCAAGAGGAGGCTATGGGAGGGACAATCCAGGGTCCTTGCATTGTAAGCCCAAGAGGAGGCTATGGGAGGGACACTCGTTTGTACAAAGCCCAAGGGGAGGCATGGTATAGTTGGTTTGAGCTCTTAGAGCGATTTCACCGGGAAACCATACTCTATGTCCTAACCTAAACTAGGGAGATTCTTTGCACGAAGCCCAATAGGAGGCTATGGGGAACCTACTGTTGTACTAAGTTGAATAAGCATATATAACACAGTCACAAGTATGAACAAGTACGAACAAATATGAACAAGTACATGAACAAATATGAACAGTTATATGAACAGTTATATATGACAAATTGTGTGTATATAATGGAGTTTATGAAGGAAATATACCTGTAAGCATGATCCATTTGTATACACAGGGCTCGGGACTCACACTCGGGGAGAAGTCCACTTGAGTTTATTCAAAGCTATGTAAACAGGTATTTACAAAGGGGCTTGGGACTTATACCTACATGGAGGCCCATGGTATTTTTGGGAAGATTTAAAGAAACCTTCATTTTTGGTTTGTTATTCAAAGTTAAAAAACACATTGATTGAGATATGTACAAAAAGGTGTATGTACAAAAAGGCGTACAATGAAATACCTAATTTCATGTACTGGAATGGGTATGTACAAAAGGGGCTTGGGACTTATACCTACGTGGAGGCCCATGGTATATTTGAAAAGCAGACGCGTCGTTTGAAAAACGGTTTGAAAGTTTGTTTTGAAAGAAAGTTTATTTATTTTGAATAAAAAGACTGTGTAAAAAGAAAAAGGAGTGGGTCTTATACTCTCTAATATTCGAGAGGCCCCACATCGTTTTGAAAATCAATTGATCAATTAAAAAAAGATCTAATCAATAGTTTCAAAAAGAAATGGTTTATTGTTTTGAAAAGAATGATCGTTCGTCTTAAAACGATTTGAATTTTGACAAAAGTCAACTTAATTAAGTTAAAACAAGTTTTAATGCTTAATTAAGACCTAAGTGATTAGGGTTTGATCACAAAAAATATTTACAAGTGATTAGATTAAGAATCAAATGAAAAACAATATTTTAAAGTATTAAAAAACACTTAAAATATGTCATTTTAAACCTATTTAAAAATGTATTAAATAAATCTTTTTTTGTGATTTTTTTTGATATTCATAAAATATATGTGTTAAATAAAGAGTGTACAAAAAATGAATGAAAAATGAATTAATTTGATGTGTTAATTAATTAATTAAAGTTGTAAAAAAAATGAAGAAAAACAAGTGTTAAAAAAAATGGTTTGGTCCCTAGAGGACTTGAACTCGTGACCCTAAGGTCACCAACCAAAACAATAACCAGCTGAGCCACGCTTGTGGCTTGTTAGTAATACGCGCTTGGTAGAATATATTACTCAACTGAATTTCAAAACTTATGAACCAAAAAACGCGCCAAGAACACAATCCCAATTTGAATTTGAATTTTCTGAAAACTGAACCAAATTGATCAAGTGAAGGGTCTAACTCACTCGTTTTTTCATAAGGATCATGATGGTGGTCTTTAATTGCATTTATTTTCACTCTAAGGCTATCAATTTTCTGATGAACACGAAGAACCCTAATTCTATGATTCAATCTGAAATCGTGTATGTGCAAGTTATGATGCAATTGATTGAGGGTTAATGATCCTCATGTGTGCAGAAATGAGATGGTATGTTCATATTTCATTTATGATGCGTGGAGAGTAGAGTTTGAAGTTCAAGTGTACTTACCTCAAAAACGGCCAAACTGAGAATTGGATTTTGATCTGGAGGTGTTACAGATGCTTTGTATCAATCTGAATAGCTTCTATGATGATTATGGAAGGTGTCTGGATGTCTGGAACAAGTTGAATTCATCTGAGCATGGCCATGGCACCCGATCTGCAGTTGCTTCAAGTATGAATCGAATTTGAAGATGGAGATGTTTCAGATCATATGTGAGTATTTGGATAGTTCATGTGTGATATATATGAGGTGTTGGAAGTGTTAGTTTGGACAGAAATGATCTTGAATGGATTTTGGCATGATAAGGCCATGGTTATGCATATTTGAGAAGTGAGGTAGTGATTTTGAGCTTGAGGTGTTTTTGGGGTGTATGAGTGGTTCAAACAAGTTTCAAATGATGTTTATGAGTTGTGGGAAGCATCATTTTGCTCAGAACTTCAAAGGTTTAGAGGTTGAGCATTTTACCTCTTTGAAACTTAAGAAACTTGCAATTCAAGAAAGAAAGAGAAAGCCTATAATTTGTGAGACTTTGGTGTGTTTTTGAATGAGGAAATGATCTCTATTTATAGGCCAAGGTTTCTGAATGAAGAGCTTTGCAAGTTGATCAAGAATTGGTGATTTGGCATTTGGAGATAAAATGGAATCTTACCATTAAATGCATTAGGTTAAAAGTAACTAAACCATGGTTAAATCTCAAGCTTCTTATCCTCTTCCATTCTGATCTCAAATCAGAAAAATATCTTCAATTATTGCCTCTATGCATCATTATTTGGATCATTTGGCAAATTGGTTCATAACTTTGGCAAAATGACTTGAAATTTCAAGTGAAAAGCTCACTAATGGCAAAATTCAAAACCATAGCTACACTTCAAATTTTTTCATGCTCTTGGACATTTTAGAAAGCTCATGTTGCATACTTCAAAACCCTAGTTGAAAGTTTCTTCAAGCTCTTTAAGGAAATGGGTGAAAAAGATCCATGAACTTTGAGAAAAATGAAGTTTTAAGTGAAGTTTTCAAAAAGTACCAACTTTGAAGCTCCATATCTCTTAAATGGTTGATCTTATGAAAAAAATTATATGTGACAAAGTTGTTCATTGGATCAAAATCTACAACTTTCATGTTGGAAGTTTTTTTCAGTTTGCAGGTGAAATTTTGAGAAATTCCCTTCCAAAGTTTGGAAAAAACCATTGAAAAACACTTAGAAAATTTTCTAAGTATGAAAGTCAAACTTTTGACTTTTTGATTCTTGATTGATTTTCTTGATTTTTCTTGATCAAATGACTTCTCATATCATATATTGATGATTTGAAACTTCAAAAGTTATGGTTGACCAAAATTCCCCAAAAGTCAATGGTGATCTTGTACAGTTGACTTTTTCAAACGAATCGCATTTCTGGAGATTTCAAATGAAACAGGCTATCCTCACCATATGAATGGTATGAATGGATCACATTGAAGCATTAGAGGATATTGAGCCATGTTTTGAGTTGTGGCACCATGTCCTGATTAAAAAGTCAGTTGTTCAGTGCATTAGGTCAAAAACCCTAATTGTCGACCTGATGAAATTGATGACTGTGGATCTTGAATTGAGATACAATTTCCATTGTATGTTGTCATAGGGATTATTTGAGGATGATTGAAACCTTTGATTGACTCCCTGGGGATTTTTAGGGTTTCCCAAATGTGATCCCTGAGTTCAGTCCCTGATAGTTCAAAACCCTGATCTGAGGATTTGTCTGATCAATCTTTGTGTAGGAGATGTCTTGAGTCAATAGATTAGGTCAAAATGATGTACTTGGGGTCTTGAGGTCATGTCTCAAGTCATTAGGTCAAATCCTGAGCAAAAGTCAAGAGTATGCTATCTTCAGTCAAAACCCTAATCTGGTTGATTCAGAGCTTTTGAGCTTGTTGAAATGAAACTTTGAGGACCAAATGTTGATTGTTGATGAAGATGATTCATTTGAGATGAAGGGAGAACAAAACCCTAATTGATTGTTACTTGTACTGATGAGTGGTTTCTTGATTAAACCCTGCTGAGTCACAAGTAGCAAACACAAGCTATGCAATTTGTTAGAGATGCAAATGATGCATATGCAATGATATGAGGTGGTGTCTTAGGTCAAAAATTGGGGTATGACAGATGCCCCTATTTAAGTTTCTTCAACCTGAGACATGAAGATTGAAAATCTTCGTTTTGATAGGGTGGAAGAGACTTAAATATCAGAAGACGCGAATTTTGGACCTAAGATACCAAAATTGCGAATGATGCAAGGATATCTTTACCGAGGGGATATCAAACTGACTCCACTGGGGAAAAGAGATCGGGAAGGATATCTCAATCCGTTTTAGGAAGAGAATCCGTTTTTTCGGGAAAGCAAGTGTATGCTTCACCTGGGAACGATAGCTTTGTAAGAAAAGCTTACCTATTGACATCATCGACTATCAGCATGGGGATAGACTTGTTTAATAATGCGAAGGTAAAAGGTGTGGAACCGTATTACCGACTATCAGCATGGTGATAGACTTGACAAGGTAAAAGAGTTTCAAAGGTTCGGTTAATATTACCGACTATCAGCCTTGTGATAGACATGTTTAATAATATAACCAGAACAAAAGGTTACCGACTACCAGCCTTGTGATAGTGGTTTTGAAGACATGATCAATTATCAGCCAAGTGACAAAATGATCCTGGAGACTTTGCTAGGGGAATTACTGGTTATTCAGCCTTGTGAACAGTAATAAGGCCCTGATTGTCAAATGGTCTTCATGATTGATTTCCTTGAGAGAAAAATCTTTTGAAAGAAACATAAACTGCTCAGATGATGAGGCTATTGTTTATGGTCTGTTTTTTCACGACTCTATTTGAGGAATTGGTATTTGAATCTTTTGATAAAGACAAGGTTCTATCCATGAATGAATTGGAAAGAAACAGTCAAACAAGACTTTGTACCCAATGAGGAATGAACTCGAATGGGTATTTTCTCCTTCGTTTTGGAGAGGAGAAACTGAAGCAACCTTCTTCCACGAGGAATGATCTCAGTGGGGAACTGGAGAAAGAAGATGTTCTTTCTGCTTATGGGTGACAACCTACTTGGAGAGATGACACGCCCGTATCTGTTTCTTTTTTTTTTCTTTTTTTTCTTTTTTCTTTTTTTTTTTTTGGGGATAGATATATCCTAAACAAGTAAGTATTGAAAAATGCAAGAATGCATAAATGATGCAAATATGTATGAATGATGAATGTCATGAATGTCACATGCATGCTGACGAAACTGACAGACAATGGAGTATATACTGGAGATGGACCAACGCCGCAATACAACCAGATACTTGGCAAATGTTCTTCAACACGGTGTAGATAACACAGGTGATGAATGGTGCTGCGTGCTTTAAACTTCTCTGGGGAAGATAAGCATCCTTTCTCATTGAGATGGAAGAACCTTTTCACTGGAGATGGAAAATCTTCTTCACTGGGGATAAAAGACCTTCTTCAATGGGGATAGAAGAGCTTCTTCACTGGGGATAGAAGACCTTCTTTACCTCGAGGGATAATTGCTTCAAGAATTCTTTTCTGGGACAAGAATACCGTTGTTTCAACAATTTTTTTAGGGAGAATCCTTTTGTTCATCCTATGGAGATGACTGCTGATGTTCCTTCCGTTGTTCACAACTCAAAGGAAAATTTCGCTTTTATTTTGAAAAAGAAAAGTGAAGTAAATTCATTTAAAACTTATTTTTTCTTTTTTGTTTCAAAAGTGAATAACACAATTAAAGCGTCATTTTGCAAGCTGAAAGAAATTAAAGATTGCAAACAAAAGGGCACAAGGCTCAAATTTATTTAATAGGATGGAAATCAGCTAAAGGCGTGATTCCATGGAGTATTTACAAAAGTTGGAAATGGTAATTATGCGGAAAAGGCTACATCGAAAGCAATAACCACTATTCCCTTAACAACTTTGAGTTCCAACTGTGCTTGTCGCTTCAGATTGGCGATGATTTGATCGAAGATCCTTTGATGAAGTACAGACTCTTCAGGTGACGAAGTACGGACTGATGCAGTTACTTTGTCATAAATCCCTAATTTTTGCCTAGATTGCCCTTTCAGGTTTTCAATCTACCAGGATGAATTTTTTTCTGTTTATTGTCTCTAATTTTTGCCTGGACCGCCCTTTCGGGTTTTCAATCCACCGAGACGCTCATTTTTGCCTAAGTCGCCCTTTGCGGGTTTTCGACTTACCGAGCTGTTCTTTTGTATTTTTTAGACAAAGTATTTCTTGACTGCATCAGCATTCACAGGATGTGGGAGTTCATCACCATCCATGGTTGCAAGAGTCATGGCGCCGCCAGAAAATGTTCTTTTGACAACATACGGGCCTTCGTAATTAGGAGACCATTTGCCCCTAGAATCTGGTTGAAAAGACAAGATCTTCTTAAGCACGAGGTCGCCTTCTTGAAATTCACGAGGTCAAACCTTTTTGTTGAAAGCTTGTTTCATCCTTGCTTGGTATAACTGTCCATGGCATAGAGCAGTCATACGTTTTTCTTCGATTAAGTTCAACTGATCATATCTGCTTTGACACCATTCAGCCTCTGATAACTTAGTCTCCATGAGGACTCTCATTGATGGGATTTCAACTTCTACGGGGAGCACAGCTTCCATGCCGTATACTAGAGAAAAGGGAGTTGCCCCTGTTGAAGTACGCACTGAAGTACGGTACCCATGTAAAGCAAATGGCAGCATTTCGTGCCAGTCTTTGTAAGTGACGACCATTTTCTGGACAATCTTTTTAATGTTCTTGTTGGCGGCTTCGACGGCGCCGTTCATTTTTGGCCTGTAAGGAGAAGAGTTATGATGCTCAATCTTGAATTCCTCACATAATTCTTTCATCATCTTGTTGTTCAGGTTTGAACCATTGTCAGTAATGATCTTGCTGGGAATACCATATCGGCAAATGATGTTATTCTTGATAAACCTCACAACCACTTGTCTTGTAACATTGGCGTAAGATGCTGCTTCGACCCATTTGGTGAAGTAATCAATGGCTACCAAGATGAAACGATGACCGTTTGAAGCTTTCGGCTCGATCATTCCAATCATGTCGATACCCCACATGGAGAAAGGCCATGGAGATGAGAGAACGTTGAGTAGAGTCGGTGGCACATGGATCTTATCTGCGTAGATCTGGCACTTGTGACATCTCTTCACGTGTTTACAACAATCAGATTCCATTGTCAACCAATAGTATCCTGCTCTTAAGATCTTCTTGGACATTGCATGCCCGTTTGAATGAGTTCCAAAGGACCCTTCATGCACTTCATGCATTAACATGTCTGCTTCGTGTCTATCCACGCATCTGAGCAAAACCATGTCGAAGTTTCTTTTGTATAACATATCTCCGTTCAGGAAGAAACTGCCAGAAAGCCTCCTTAGAGTTTTCTTATCTTTGTTTGATGCCCCAAGCGGGTACTCTTGAGTTTGAAGGAAGCGTTTGATGTCGTGAAACCACGGTTTATCATCGATGACTGCTTCGGTTGTAAACACATAGGCGGGCCTTTCAAGGCGCGTAATTCTGACTGTAGGCATATCATTCCAGTGATTGACTTTGAACATAGAAGATAGAGTAGCCAAGGCGTCTGCCATTCGATTCTGATCTCGAGGTATATGATGCAATTCAACCTTGTTGAAGAAAGTCAACAGACGTCTTGCATAATCTCTGTAAGGAATCAAGCCAGGGTGGTAAGTTTCCCACTTGTCTTTGATTTGGTTGATCACGAGGGCTGAATCTCCATATATGTCGAGGATTTTGATCCTTAAGTCAATGGCTTCTTCGAGACCCATGATACAAGCTTCATATTCTGCGATGTTGTTGGTGCAATCAAATAGCAATCTGGCGGAGAACGGGATATGAGTACCCTTGGGAGTGATGATGATTGCCCCGATTCCATTGCCAAAATCGTTTACTGCTCCATCAAAAATTAGGCCCCATCTTGATCCAGGCTCAGGACCTTCTTCTGGTAACGGTTCGTCACAATCTTTCATTTTCAAGTACAAGACATCTTCATCAGGAAAGTCAAACTTGAGAGATTGATATTCATTGATCGGTTGATGCGCCAAGTGATCGGCGAGAATGCTTCCTTTAACCGCTTTTTGAGCACGGTATTCAATGTCATATTCAGATAACAGCATTTGCCATCGGGCAATCCTTCCTGTTAAGGCAGGCTTTTCAAAGACGTACTTGATCGGATCCATTTTGGAGATTAACCAAGTAGTATTGTTGATCATGTATTGGCGGAGACGTTTTGAAGCCCAAGCCAAAGCACAACACGTTTTTTCGAGCATGGAGTAACGAGACTCACAGTCTGTGAATTTCTTACTCAGGTAATAGATGGCATGCTCCTTCTTACCGGTTTCATCTTGCTGTCCAAGCATACAACCCATGGATTCTTCCAACACGGTAAGGTACATGATTAATGGTCTTCCTTCAACTGGAGGAATCAGTATTGGTGGTTCTAACAGGTATTCCTTGATACTGTCGAACGCTTTCTGGCAATCTTCAGTCCATACAACCCCTTAATCTTTGCGGAGAAGCTTGAAAATTGGCCCACAAGTAGCAGTCATTTGAGAGATAAATCTGGAGAGATAGTTCAATCGTCCGAGAAATCCTCTTACTTGCTTTGGTGCAGGCATCTCTTGAATAGCTCTGACTTTGTCGGGATCTACTTCGATACCTCTTTGGCTGACAATGAAACCCAAAAGTTTTCCAGATCTAACCCCAAAAGTACATTTGTTAGGATTCAAGCGAAGCTGATATTTCCTTAGTCGTTGAAACAACTTCAAAAGGTATTCGATATGTTCTTCTTCTGTGCTGGACTTGGCTATCATGTCGTCTACATAAACTTCAATTTCTTTATGCATCATGTCATGAAAGAGAGTAGTCATTGCCCTTTGGTAAGTTGCGCCTGCATTCTTTAATCCAAACGGCATCACTTTGTAGCAAAAGGTACCCCATGGGGTGATGAAAGATGTCTTCTCCATGTCTTCAGGAGCCATCTTAATCTGATTATAACCGGAGAACCCGTCCATGAAGGAAAAGACGTTGAACTTAGCGGTGTTATCAACCAGCATGTCGATATGTGGTAATGGAAAGTCATCTTTTGGACTGGCCTTGTTCAAGTCACGGTAGTCAACACACATTCTGACTTTGCCATCTTTCTTCGGAACTGGCACTATGTTAGCCAACCATTGAGGATATTCTGAGGTGACAAGAAAACCTGCGTCGAGCTGTTTTTGAACTTCCACTTTAATCTTGTTAGCCATATCAGGGTGAGTCCTTCGCAATTTCTGCTTAACTGGCGGACATTCTGGCTTCAATGGCAAGTAATGCTGAACAATATTGGTATCCAACCCAGGCATGTCTTGGTAGGACCAGGCAAACACGTCAACATATTCTTTGAGAAGGTCTGTCAACTTACTCTTGATATCAGCATCAAGCAGTGATCCAATGGTCACTTCTTTTTTGTCTTCTTCAGAACCCAAGTTGATCTTTTCTAAAGGCTCTTTGTGAGGCAGAATGGCTCTTTCCTCGTGCTTAAGTAATCGAGAGATCTCGTCCGGGATCTCCTCTTCTTCCTCTTCTTCGGCTTCGAACACAGGAAACTCAAAGTTGGGAGAGGGCATAGGGTTATTGCATTCAATGGGTTTATCAATAGTAAATCTGCACATGTGATTTATATCTATTTCAGAAAATTTATGAATGCAGGAGTGTATGCAGATTTTTTTTGAAAAAGTTTTTTTTTATTTTATTTTATTCTATTTTGGTTTTTTAGGATTACCATTTCCAGAAAAAAGCAAAAATAAAACATATAATGTAGGGAATTCAAAATGACGCTTTATTTATGATTCATTTTTGAAACAAAGCCCTAAACACAAACTCATTTGTCTTGGGCAGGACAAAGAGGGAAACTTTTAAAACAAAGCCCTATACACAAAGTTATTTGGGCAGAATATTTAAAAGCAAAGCCCTATAAAACATCTCTCTGCTTTGGGCAAGGCAGGAGGTCAAAATAACAGCGAGGTGATTACTTTGAGCGGCGAACAACATTCGGAACGTCGACAGCTTTCCAGTAGCAACGAACTCCTCTATGTATTATGTATTCAGGAAAATTCTCCCCAGAATTATCTTCAGTATTGACATTGACCGCTGGTCGAGCAGGATTTGAAGGTCCTGGTTTGTCAACCTTGTTCTTTGTAGAGTTGAAACGGTCTTCTTCTACTTCTTGAAGAGCATAAGATGAGTCACAATCTTCGGAATTTTCAGGATGTATTTCCCAATCCTCAGGATGAAGAGACTCATTGTCAGCGACACTTTCCGAGTCAGTTGCGGGACCATCTTCCCCTTCGTCTTCAAAAATGGCATTTATGTGATAGTAACCACCTTCAGGATTATGAACCTTGGCAGATGCATTGAAGTCAGTAATTTCAGGCTGCTGAGAAAATTGACAGTATTGGTAAGCCTCTTCTGGTTGACTATTATATTCACAGGAATCTCCCCATCCAGTTGGTTGGATATCCTCAATCGCAATCTTGTAACTTTCAGGTGCAGTGTATTTCACCATGTAATCAAATTTTCCACTTGGTTGTCCCAAGGTGTCCCAGATTTCTGCAGGAACAGGCTCAGTTTCTTTGCCTTTGGGTTTCTCCGAAGAAGGATATGGTTCTTCCTGAGATATGTATCCCGAGTCATTGAGATAACATTTCCATTCTTCTTCAGGATCGGGTAAACCTTCTTCGATGCATTCTTCGATAAGGACATTGACCTCTTGAGGAATTGGGTTAAGGAATCCTCCACTAATGAATGTTTCTTTGATCGGTCGAAGGGTTTCATCCTTCTTGGTGTAGTTTGAGAATGTTGGTGAACATCCGAGTCCCGCTCTGGTTTCATTCTTGGTCGGGATCACAACTTGCCCCCAGCCAGTGGCAGTTCCATCTTTCACTACTTTCACTGCCTCTTTGTAAGAAGAGATTGATGCTTTCTTCTTGGAAGATTCGTCTTCTAAAGAGAGACCTTGGAACTGTGTTCCTTCCACATCATCAGCACTTATGAAAGAGAAATTGGATAAATGGCTCACCATCAAGGCTTGTTCTCCACTTATTGTTACCAATTTTCCATTTGTTACAAATTTTAACTTTTGATGGAGCGTAGAAGTTACTGCCCCTGCCTCATGGATCCATGGTCGTCCTAACAGACAGCTATAAGCAGCTTGAATGTCCATGACCTGGAAAGTGATTTGAAATGTATGTGGGCCAATTGTCATGGGAAGATTGACTTCGCCGATAACAGATTTTCGCGATCCATCAAATGCTTTGACTACTACACCACTGAATTTCATAGGCATTCCTTGGTAAGACAAGCGAGCAAGAGTCGTTTTTGGCATCACATTCAAGGAAGATCCGGTGTCTACCAACACATTGGACAAAGAGTCTGACTGACAATTCATAGAAATGTGCAAAGCAAGATTGTGATTTTTACCCTCCTCGGGGAGTTCTTCATCACAGAAGCTTAAATTGTTACAAGCTGTTATGTTGGCTATTATCCCATCAAAGTGATCAACAGTCACATCATGATCTACAAAAGCCTGATCCAAGACCTTCATCAGGGCTTCCCTGTGGGCTTCTGAGTTTAACAGCAATGAAAGTATTGAGATTTTTGAAGGAGTCTGCATAAGCTGATCCACAATCTTGTATTCACTTCTTTTGATAAGTTTCAAAATTTCATCAAAATCAGGATTGACATTGGTTCCACTGGATTGACCAACATCAGTGTTCGTGTTACCGACAGGAGTTTCCACAGGATTCCCCACTGGTGTAACAACAGGATTTTGCCCAGTTACAGGAGCAACAGGCTGCTTTGGAGGTAGTGGAGTATACACACGTCCACTTCTTGTTACACGACTTACATCAGCAATGTTTACAACGGATGAGAGAGTAGGTAAAGGAACTTCTTGTCCATTCTTTATCATTGTGGCATTGTAATTGTATGGAACTGCCTTGTCAGAGTCATAAGGAACAGGTCCGAGTAAACAAATGATCAAAGGAGCAACAGGAACCTTCGGCTTGTTGTAAGTAACTTCCATGCGCTCAGGCATGTTGAAATGAGGAACGATGACGTTAACTGTAGGCATTTTCGAGTTGATATCTGAGACTAAAAGCTCATGCGGATAACATCCTATCATGTTAACTTCATTTTCATCCCTATTTCTGTAGATCTCAATAGTACCATTATCTAGCAAAACTTGGAGATCTCTTCTCACAATCGAACACCCGTGAGGATCCACACAACATATTCTACAGGAACCGTATTGATGCTGGCGAAAATTCTGCCCCCGACAAAGAGTGGCGTGCATTTGTACCAAATCTGCTCTTGAGAAGTTGATATTATAGACTCGGTATTGGCCAGGACATCCATACACCATGTTTACAACATGTCCTCCATGATTGGGCAACGGATTTGCTTGCACATTAGGATTCAAATTTCTGAAAGAGAGGAGATTAGATCTAACCAACCTCTGGACTTCATATTTCAAAGCTATGCAATGCTCAAGATCATGGCCAGGTGCTCCTTGATGATAAGGGCATGAGACCTCAGCTTTGTACCACCATGGGAGTTTCTCAGGTACGGGTGGTGGCGCTTTAGTTTGAACAAGACCTCTTTCAATCAAAGCAGGGTACAACTCTGTATAGGTCATTGGAATCGGATCGAACTGTGGAGCTCTTTGTACACGATTCTGATTATTGTTAAACTGCTGAGCCTGTGGTCGAGGCTGTTGTTGAAATTGCGGGGTGAATCATGGATTCGGTGTTGTGTTAACGACTGGTGTGATAGAAGCAACCTGTCGTTGACGATTGACATTTCCTCTTGGCCTCCCTTGGGATACCATGTCAACACTTTGTTCTTTCTTCTTTTGGAAACCACTTCCGAACTTTTTGGTTCCGCTTGAAGATCCACCTTCTTTAGTCAGACGTCCGGTTCGGACTCCTTCTTCTAAACGCATACCCATGTTTACCATTTCGGTGAAATCACTTGGAGCACTAGCAATCATGCGTTCATAATAAAACGGACTGAGAGTATTCAAAAAGATCTTTGTCATCTCTTTCTCTTTTAACGGTGGATTAATCTGAGCAGCAGTTTCTCTCCATCGTTGGGCATACTCTTTGAAAGCTTCATGGTCTTTCTGAGCCATGGATCGGAGCTGATCTCTGTCTGGAGCCATATCCGAGTTATACTTGTATTGTCGGACAAAGGCCTCACCTAGGTCATTGAATGTTCGAATATTGGTGCTATCCAAGCCTGTGTACCACTTCAGTGCGGCACCAGTTAAACTGTCTTGAAAGTAATGGATAAGCAACTGATGATTATCTGCATAAGTAGACATCTTCCTGGCATACATCACAAGATGACTTTGCGGACAAGAACTACCTTTGTACTTCTCAAAGTCAGGGACCTTGAACTTAGCAGGTATTTGTACACTGGGAACCAAACATAGCTCCTGGGCATTCTTTCCAAACAAATCTTTTCCACGGATAGCTTTAACTTCCAGCTGCATCTTGTTGAATTGTTCTTGGAGATCTCCTACAAGGTTACGCTGATTTGTGCTATCACCTTGATCATGATAAATCTCATTGCCATCGTAAGGAACAGTGTGAACCGTAGGGGTCGGAACTGTCATAGTGGGTTGAGAAAGTGCCATAGTGACTTGGGAAAAAGTTACCCCTGAATGTGGAATAAACGCCGAACCCTGTGCAGCAGGTGCTTCAGTTGTGGATGTTTGAACCCCAGAGAAATTATGACGGAAACCTGTACCAAAGCTGAAAGGCGGGCCCCAACCTTCTGGCATGGAGAAAGATGGAATACCGAATGCAGCTGTAGACACTGGAGTAGTGACTTCAGATGTTACTGTTGCTTGACTGTTAGGTGGCGGCGGCTGATTCTGTGCGGCCATCAAGGAGTCAACCAGAGTAGTGAGACTTTCCAACTTTTCCTGAAGAGTAGTCACTGTACCACGGAGCTCAACATTCTCTTGTTCAGAGTGTTCCATTACTCTTCTTCTGCTTGAACGAGTATTGTATCTGTGATCTGATTGCGAGCGCGGTCGAGAAACTTTGAGACGCGACAGCTTGACGATCTAATGGAGAAAGATCCAAAAGATGAGACTCTATACAACAGACTCGATATGCAGAATGATGTATGCAAAAAAGAAATTTATGATTTTTCCAAACATTTTAAAGATTATTTCCTTGCAAACATTTGAACACAAACAAATCTTTTATTCATTCATTTTTTTTTATTTTTTATTGCAATAATGGGAAATGTTACAACATTGGAGCGTAGCTCCTTACAAAAGCAAATGATAAATAAAAAAAAGCTAAACAATCCTAAGCATCTTCATCAGACGAAGAACCAAATGCATTGTGCAGCTTGAGCTTCATGATTTCTTTCCCATAGTGAGCTTTCAATTCGGCCTTTTCGGTCCTCAGCTTGTTAACAACATTCTTCCAATCATCAGGAGTCGGAGCATTGCTTGTTGAACCTTCAAGATTTTTCTTGCTTTCTTTGATGTACCTTTTGATTGCAGCGTCTTTCTGACGGATCTTCTCATCTTTGCTCATGAGCCATCCATCTTGACAATAGAGAGTTTCTTCGTGATCTTTCACTCTTTTCTTCAACTTTCTATTTTCCACCTCAGTGCTACGAAACTTTTCTTCCCAAGCATCTTTTTCTGTCCTCATTTTAGCCAAAGTGCGTTGGTATTCCTCCATAGCTGGAATGTTGGGTCGTTGAGACACAGCAGGAAACATGGGTTTTTCATAAGCATAAGGCATTTGAAACTCCTTTGCTCTTTTCTTTACCCAGCAGGTGTAGGCGTCCATGGCAATGCAATTTCTTTCCTCACCTTTTTCTTTCCATCGGACGTCGTACCAAGCTCTCATCATTCTTGCTTTCAACTTTTTAGGATTATCCCCTTCTCGGTAAAAGTATCCTTCCACTGAGGGACCAGCAGGTTTAACTGAATTTGCATACCCGAGTTGTCGTCGGGCCAGGGCCGGATTGTAGTTAATTCCTCCTTGTGTACCAATGAGGGGTACGTTGGCGAACTCTCCACAACTTTCAATGGTTTCTGTACCACAGCGAGCCAAGGTATACCAACGAATATCATTATTAGTAAGAGACATAAGTCTTCGAGGCCAACGCAAACCTTCTCGGTTTTCCGTGAAAATAGGAGACTCAGGTAAGTGTGAAACAATCCATTTGAACAACAAAGGTGCACAACATACAATGATTCCACCTCCTTGGCGATTCCTATGATGGACAGAGAAATACATGTCACCAAGCAAAGTCGGAACAGGATTTCCAATCAGAAAGATCTTTATGGCATTGATATCAACAAAGTTGTCGACATTGGGAAACAGAACCAACCCATAGATGAGCAAGGCTAGTACAGCTTCAAAGGCTATCATGCTACCAGTTTCGATGAAATCAAAGGCTTTCTTTATTAGGAAGTGTGAAGTTAAACCCGGGAGGTTTCCTTTGGTAGTCCAATTACTCTCTACTTCAGACTTTTTCAAATGGGTACTTGCTGCAATGACGTGTGACTTAGGAATGGCTTCCAAACCATTGAAAGGTATTTTGTCAGACACAGGAATACCTAAAAGATTGGCATATTCTTCCAAGGTCGGTACCAACTGGTAGTCTGGAAAGGTGAAACACCGGTAGACGGGATCATAGAACTGAACCAGAGTTTTGAGAAGTCCTTCATCAACATGAGTATTCAGGATAGGCAAAAGCTTTCCATAACTTTTCCTAAAATTAGAAGGATCTTGTACAGAAGATGCTAACTCTATCAGTCTTTCTACATCAGGCGCTTTGAAACCGTACTTTTTGGTATACCTTTTTTCCATAACTTAATCCTATAATGTTTGCAAAGAAAATTCTCTAAATTTTTGGAAAAATCATGTTTTTTATGGAAAAAGATGGGTTTTTTAATGAATGTATGAATGCATGGATGCGTGGATGCCACATATTCAAACATGGTAAAGCAAACATGGTAACGCAAACAGGGTAACGCGAACATGGTAACGCATACATGGTAACACAAACATGGTAACACAAACATGGTAACGCATAGGTTCAAAGGTCCAAAGTCACGAGCATGAGGTCAGAGAACCAAAAATGGGATAGATCTAGTTAATCACCTGCATGACATGTTCTACTGATACGTCAGAGTCTACATTTTTCTTTCGGATATTACCGGCCTTCCACAATTAAACTCATGAGCCAGTAATATTCTCAAGAAAAACTTGTCTGAGTGTGGTTCTCCGCATGACAACTAATCCAAGTCTTCACCTGAATAGTTTCTGCACCACAACCTAATAAGGCCAGGATGGGTTGGGGTTCTACGGTCTCTCAGCTTCTACAGTTCAATGAAAGTAATAATGTCTTCGCTACGAAACATGCTAAACATATATTACCAACAAGGAACCTCCACTGAGCGGAAGGATTCTCACGTGCGCCTGCACATGACTATACCCTCCACCTAATTTCTTATGTGTACTTAATCCGGGTTAGGATTTGTCCATAATGTATCACTTGTAACAGAACCACGCAAGTAACAGAACCAGAACCACACATATAACAAAAAATGAAGTGAAAAATAAAGCAAATAGAATTAACCCTTCCTTTGGAAACAATAAAAAGATGGTCCCCAGTGAAGTCGCCATTTTTCTGTCGCGGGCGAAAAATCGTTTTGTTCCTCTTTTTTGTGGGATGAGACACCTGATGCCTTCTTTGGGCTCGAGTGCTCATAAAAAATGATTTTTCTTTGTTTCGACCAAACTTTTTATTATTTCCAAAGGAGGAAAAGGAAAAAAGCTGCAATAACCTAAAAGTGGGGGGAGAGATCTTGGGTAAGAGGGTTGGTTATACGAAGGGAAGGTATTAGCACCCAACGTATCTATAGTACTCTATAGGTTTCTTTGCTTTGTTTTTCATTCCATGTTATTAAGAGGTTCTTGTGAAATAGGTGGGACCTAAGGTGTTTGTTTGATTATGCTCGCAAAGATCATCGCGATCCTCTGCATACATATCCCTTAGAGGGAATCAGAGCATCTGTAGCTCGGGGTCTACGGGTGCTAAGGTTTGAATGGTTTTTTTTGTTTTGTTTTGCTCGCCAAGGATCGACCTTGTGCCTACGTATTCTCAAAGGGATGTTGAGAAAGTCAGAGCAATCGTAGTTCCCACTTATGCTAGTGGAAGCAAAGGAAAATAGACAAATGTCGTCTAAATGCTAGATGTATCTAATCTATATCATCACATACATCTGTTTGTTTTTGTTTGAAAATCTTTTCATTATAAGCCCGGGGCCATGCCACTTAGGGTGCTTAGAATGATAAAGATGTTTTTGTTGTTTAACCAGCCTTGTGGCAAAAACTTTCAATGAAGTCAGCCTTGTGACAAAAAGTTTTGATTAATCAGCCAGCCTCGTGGCAAAAGTTTCAATGAAGTCAGCCTTGTGACAAAAACTTTGATTAATCATCCAGTACGGTGGTAAAACGGTTTGATTGATTAGCCAGCCTTGTGGCAAAAAGAAGTTTGATTGATTAGCCAGCCTTGTGGCAAAAAAGTTTGATTGATTGATTGTTTGTGATGATATAGAAGAGATACTCCTAGCATAGAGATGAAAAATGTCTAATCTCCTAGGGTATTTGATTTGGATATTGGGGATGCTTATAAGAAGCCCGTGGGTCCTTGTACGAAGCCCAAGAGGAGGCTATCCGAGGGTCCTTGCATTGTAAGCCCAAGAGGAGGCTATGGGAGGGACAATCCAGGGTCCTTGCATTGTAAGCCCAAGAGGAGGCTATGGGAGGGACACTCGTTTGTACAAAGCCCAAGGGGAGGCATGGTATAGTTGGTTTGAGCTCTTAGAGCGATTTCACCGGGAAACCATACTCTATGTCCTAACCTAAACTAGGGAGATTCTTTGCACGAAGCCCAATAGGAGGCTATGGGGAACCTAGTGTTGTACTAAGTTGAATAAGCATATATAACACAGTCACAAGTATGAACAAGTACGAACAAATATGAACAAGTACATGAACAAATATGAACAGTTATATGAACAGTTATATATGACAAATTGTGTGTATATAATGGAGTTTATGAAGGAAATATACCTGTAGGCATGATCCATTTGTATACACAGGGCTCGGGACTCACACTCGGGGAGAAGTCCACTTGAGTTTATTCAAAGCTATGTAAACAGGTATTTACAAAGGGGCTTGGGACTTATACCTACATGGAGGCCCATGGTATTTTTGGGAAGATTTAAAGAAACCTTCATTTTTGGTTTGTTATTCAAAGTTAAAAAACACATTGATTGAGATATGTACAAAAAGGTGTATGTACAAAAAGGCGTACAATGAAATACCTAATTTCATGTACTGGAATGGGTATGTACAAAAGGGGCTTGGGACTTATACCTACGTGGAGGCCCATGGTATATTTGAAAAGCAGACGCGTCGTTTGAAAAACGGTTTGAAAGTTTGTTTTGAAAGAAAGTTTATTTATTTTGAATAAAAAGACTGTGTAAAAAGAAAAAGGAGTGGGTCTTATACTCTCTAATATTCGAGAGGCCCCACATCGTTTTGAAAATCAATTGATCAAGTAAAAAAAGATCTAATCAATAGTTTCAAAAAGAAATGGTTTATTGTTTTGAAAAGAATGATCGTTCGTCTTAAAACGATTTGAATTTTGACAAAAGTCAACTTAATTAAGTTAAAACAAGTTTTAATGCTTAATTAAGACCTAAGTGATTAGGGTTTGATCACAAAAAATATTTACAAGTGATTAGATTAAGAATCAAATGAAAAACAATATTTTAAAGTATTAAAAAACACTTAAAATATGTCATTTTAAACCTATTTAAAAATGTATTAAATAAATCTTTTTTTGTGATTTTTTTTGATATTCATAAAATATATGTGTTAAATAAAGAGTGTACAAAAAATGAATGAAAAATGAATTAATTTGATGTGTTAATTAATTAATTAAAGTTGTAAAAAAAATGAAGAAAAACAAGTGTTAAAAAAAATGGTTTGGTCCCTAGAGGACTTGAACTCGTGACCCTAAGGTCACCAACCAAAACAATAACCAGCTGAGCCACGCTTGTGGCTTGTTAGTAATACGCGCTTGGTAGAATATATTACTCAACTGAATTTCAAAACTTATGAACCAAAAAACGCGCCAAGAACACAATCCCAATTTGAATTTGAATTTTCTGAAAACTGAACCAAATTGATCAAGTGAAGGGTCTAACTCACTCGTTTTTTCATAAGGATCATGATGGTGGTCTTTAATTGCATTTATTTTCACTCTAAGGCTATCAATTTTCTGATGAACATGAAGAACCCTAATTCTATGATTCAATCTGAAATCGTGTATGTGCAAGTTATGATGCAATTGATTGAGGGTTAATGATCCTCATGTGTGCAGAAATGAGATGGTATGTTCATATTTCATTTATGATGCGTGGAGAGTAGAGTTTGAAGTTCAAGTGTACTTACCTCAAAAACGGCCAAACTGAGAATTGGATTTTGATCTGGAGGTGTTACAGATGCTTTGTATCAATCTGAATAGCTTCTATGATGATTATGGAAGGTGTCTGGATGTCTGGAACAAGTTGAATTCATCTGAGCATGGCCATGGCACCCGATCTGCAGTTGCTTCAAGTATGAATCGAATTTGAAGATGGAGATGTTTCAGATCATATGTGAGTATTTGGATAGTTCATGTGTGATATATATGAGGTGTTGGAAGTGTTAGTTTGGACAGAAATGATCTTGAATGGATTTTGGCATGATAAGGCCATGGTTATGCATATTTGAGAAGTGAGGTAGTGATTTTGAGCTTGAGGTGTTTTTGGGGTGTATGAGTGGTTCAAACAAGTTTCAAATGATGTTTATGAGTTGTGGGAAGCATCATTTTGCTCAGAACTTCAAAGGTTTAGAGGTTGAGCATTTTACCTCTTTGAAACTTAAGAAACTTGCAATTCAAGAAAGAAAGAGAAAGCATATAATTTATGAGACTTTGGTGTGTTTTTGAATGAGGAAATGATCTCTATTTATAGGCCAAGGTTTCTGAATGAAGAGCTTTGCAAGTTGATCAAGAATTGGTGATTTGGCATTTGGAGATAAAATGGAATCTTACCATTAAATGCATTAGGTTAAAAGTAACTAAACCATGGTTAAATCTCAAGCTTCTTATCCTCTTCCATTCTGATCTCAAATCAGAAAAATATCTTCAATTATTGCCTCTATGCATCATTATTTGGATCATTTGGCAAATTGGTTCATAACTTTGGCAAAATGACTTGAAATTTCAAGTGAAAAGCTCACTAATGGCAAAATTCAAAACCATAGCTACACTTCAAATTTTTTCATGCTCTTGGACATTTTAGAAAGCTCATGTTGCATACTTCAAAACCCTAGTTGAAAGTTTCTTCAAGCTCTTTAAGGAAATGGGTGAAAAAGATCCATGAACTTTGAGAAAAATGAAGTTTTAAGTGAAGTTTTCAAAAAGTACCAACTTTGAAGCTCCATATCTCTTAAATGGTTGATCTTATGAAAAAAAATTATATGTGACAAAGTTGTTCATTGGATCAAAATCTACAACTTTCATGTTGGAAGTTTTTTTCAGTTTGTAGGTGAAATTTTGAGAAATTCCCTTCCAAAGTTTGGAAAAAACCATTGAAAAACACTTAGAAAATTTTCTAAGTATGAAAGTCAAACTTTTGACTTTTTGATTCTTGATTGATTTTCTTGATTTTTCTTGATCAAATGACTTCTCATATCATATATTGATGATTTGAAACTTCAAAAGTTATGGTTGACCAAAATTCCCCAAAAGTCAATGGTGATCTTGTACAGTTGACTTTTTCAGACGAATCGCATTTCTGGAGATTTCAAATGAAACAGACTATCCTCACCATATGAATGGTATGAATGGATCACATTGAAGCATTAGAGGATATTGAGCCATGGTTTGAGTTGTGGCACCATGTCCTGATTAAAAAGTCAGTTGTTCAGTGCATTAGGTCAAAAACCCTAATTGTCGACCTGATGAAATTGATGACTGTGGATCTTGAATTGAGATACAATTTCCATTGTATGTTGTCATAGGGATTATTTGAGGATGATTGAAACCTTTGATTGACTCCCTGGGGATTTTTAGGGTTTCCCAAATGTGATCCCTGAGTTCAGTCCCTGATAGTTCAAAACCCTGATCTGAGGATTTGTCTGATCAATCTTTGTGTAGGAGATGTCTTGAGTCAATAGATTAGGTAAAAATGATGTACTTGGGGTCTTGAGGTCATGTCTCAAGTCATTAGGTCAAATCCTGAGCAAAAGTCAAGAGTATGCTATCTTCAGTCAAAACCCTAATCTGGTTGATTCAGAGCTTTTGAGCTTGTTGAAATGAAACTTTGAGGACCAAATGTTGATTGTTGATGAAGATGATTCATTTGAGACGAAGGGAGAACAAAACCCTAATTGATTGTTACTTGTACTGATGAGTGGTTTCTTGATTAAACCCTGCTGAGTCACAAGTAGCAAACACAAGCTATGCAATTTGTTAGAGATGCAAATGATGCATATGCAATGATATGAGGTGGTGTCTTAGGTCAAAAATTGGGGTATGACAAGTGGCAAATGAAATTAATAGACGAATAGATTCTAACCTGGCCACTGGTGCAAAGGTTTCTGTATAGTCAATCCCTTCTTGCTGACTATAACCCTGAGCCACCAGTCTGGCTTTGTTCCTTACCACTTCACCTTTCTCACTGAGCTTGTTTCTGAAGACCCATTTTGTACCGATTATATTGAATCCATCTGGTCTAGGAACAAGATCCCAAACATCATTCCTTGTAAACTGATTCAGTTCTTCTTGCATAGCAATTATCCAGTCTGGATCTTCTAGAGCATGATCAACAGAAGTTGGCTCGATCAAAGATACAAGACCTAATTGACAGTCTGCATTGTTCTTAAGGAATGCTCTTGTTCTGATTGGATCATCCTTCTTTCCAAGAATGACATCTTCTGAATGACCAGAGATGAGTCTGGATGATCTTCTGACAGATGGTTCTTCAGATATGCTTAGATTCTCCAGAGAAGCTGATACTTGATCTTCAGATTCTTTGCTTCTGAGAAGCTCTGCTTCTGATGCGTTGCTTCTTGGCTCAACAACTTCTGATATATCAATATCCCAATCTGCAAAATTATCAAACTGCTTTGGTTTTTCAGAACCAAGCTTATCATCAAACCTGATATTGATTGATTCTTCTACAATCAATGTTTCAGTATTGTATACTCTGTAGCCTTTTGAGCGTTCAGAATATCCAAGAAGGAAACATTTTGTGCTTTGGAATCAAACTTACCAAGATGATCTTTAGTGTTCAGAATAAAGCATACACATCCAAAAGGATGGAAATATGAAATGTTGGGCTTTCTATTCTTCCACAATTCATAAGGAGTCTTATTAAGAATAGGTCTGATAGAGATTCTATTCTGAATATAGCATGCAGTGTTTATTGCTTCTGCCCAGAAATGCTTAGCCATATTGGTTTCATTGATCATGGTTCTGGCCATTTCTTGCAGAGTCCTATTCTTTCGTTCTACAACTCCATTTTGCTGTGGAGTTCTAGGACAAGAGAAATCATGGGCAATACCATTTTCTTTGAAGAATTTTTCAAAGGATCTGTTCTCAAATTCACCACCATGATCACTTCTGACCTTTATGATTTTACACTCTTTTTCAGATTGAATCTGAATGCAGAAATCAAAGAACACTGAATGAGTCTCATCCTTGTGTTTCAAGAATTTTACCCACGTCCAGCGGCTATAATCATCTACGATGACTAATCCATATTTCTTCCCTCTGACAGATGCTGTTTTGACTGGGCCAAACAGATCAATGTGCAAGAGTTCTAATGGCCTTGAGGTAGAAACAACATTCTTGGACTTGAATGCAGGTTTGGAGAACTTGCCCTTCTGACATGCTTCACAAAGAGCATCTGATTTGAATTTCAGATTAGGGAGTCCTCTGACAAGATTCAGTTTGTTAATCTGAGAAATCTTTCTCAAACTAGCATGACCTAATCTTCTGTGCCAGACCCACTGCTCTTCAGAAACAGACATAAGACAAGTCACCTTCTGACTCATAAGATCTTGCAGATCTGTCTTATAAATGTTGTTCTTCCTCTTGCCTGTAAATAGGATTGAGCCATCCTTCTGATTTACAGCCTTACAAGACTCTTGATTAAAGATTATATCATAACCATTGTCACTCAATTGACTGATAGATAAGAGGTTATGTGTTAATCCTTCTACAAGAAGTCCATTAGAAATGGAAGGAGAGTTACCAGACTTTATAGTTCCAGAGCCAATTATCTTGCCCTTCTGATCTCCTCCAAACTTGACTTCTCCCCCAGACTTAAGCACCAGGTCTTGGAACATAGACCTTCTTCCTGTCATGTGTCGTGAGCATCCAGAGTCCAGGTACCATGACATGTTGTGCTTTGTCCTTTCTGCAGTCAAGGATATCTGCAATAGGAATAATCTTATCCTTAGGTACCCACATCTTTTTGGGTCCTTTCTTGTTAGATTTTCTCAAGTTCTGATTGAACTTGGGTTTAACATTGTAAGCAATAGGAGGAACAGCATGATAATTTTTAATGTGAGTTTCATGATATTTCCTAGGTTGTGTCACATGCTTTTTGGTGTGTGTTATGTGAAAACTTTGAGCATGTGAAGTGTGCCTAATATCATGGGAGTGGCCATACTTGAACTGATCATACAATGGCTTGTATGTGAATTTCATTTCATCAACAGGTTCAAGTTTGTATGGGGTTTCACCCTCAAAACCAATGCCAACTCTTTTGTTTCCAGACACATCATATATCATAGAAGCTAGCTGACTTCTGCCAATACTTCTAGATAAGAACTTCCTGAAACTTAAATCATATTCTTTCAGAATACGGTTTTGACTAGGAGTGGATTTTTCTGAATCAGAAGGAGATCCAACATTATTGGATAATTTTAAAAGTTTTTCTTTTAATTCAGAATTCTCCAACTCAAGCTTCTTTGTTTCAAATTCAAATAGCTTTTTCAGCTTTTTGTATTTGAGACTAATCTGAGACTTGAGTTCCAGAAGTTCAGTTAGACCGGAAACTAACTCATCTCTAGTAAGTTCAGAAAATACCTCTTCAGAATCTGATTCTGATGTAGATTCTGATCCGTCACCTTCTGTCGCCATCAGCGCACAGTTAGCCTGCTCATCTTCAGAGTCTGAATCATCTTCTGACTCATCCCAGGTTGCCATAAGACCTTTCTTCTTATGAAACTTCTTCTTGGGATTTTCCTTCTGAAGATTTGGACATTCATTCTTGAAGTGTCCAGGCTCATTGCATTCATAGCACATGACCTTCTTCTTGTCAAATCTTCTGTCATCAGAAGATTCTCCACGTTCAAATTTCTTTGAACTTCTGAAGCCTCTGAACTTCCTTTGCTTGGTCTTCCAGAGTTGATTTAGCCTTCTGGAGATCAAGGACAGTTCATCTTCTTCTTCAGATTCTGATTCTTCAGGATCTTCTTCTCTAGCCTGAAAAGCGTTAGTGCATTTCTTGATATTGGATTTTAATGCAATAGACTTACCTTTCTTTTGAGGCTCATTTGCGTCCAGCTCTATTTCATGACTTCTCAAGGCACTGATAAGCTCTTCCAGAGAAACTTCATTCAGATTCTTTGCAATCTTGAATGCAGTCACCATAGGACCCCATCTTCTGGGTAAGCTTCTGATGATCTTCTTTACGTGATCAGCCTTGGTGTATCCCTTGTCAAGAACTCTCAATCCAGCAGTAAGAGTTTGAAATCTTGAAAACATCTTTTCAATGTCTTCATCATCCTCCATCTTGAAGGCTTCATACTTCTGGATTAAAGCTAGAGCTTTAGTCTCCTTGACTTGAGCATTTCCTTCATGAGTCATTTTCAAGGATTCATATATGTCATAGGCCGTTTCCCTGTTAGATATCTTCTCATACTCAGCATGAGAGATAGCATTCAGCAAAACAGTTCTGCATTTATGATGATTCCTGAAGAGCTTCTTCTGATCATCATTCATTTCTTGCCTTGTCAGCTTTACGCCTCTGGCATTTACTGGATGTTTGTAACCATCCATCAGAAGATCCCATAGATCACCATCTAGACCAAGAAAGTAACTTTCCAGTTTATCTTTCCAGTATTCAAAGTTTTCACCATCAAATACCGGCGGTCTAGTATAACCATTGTTACCGTTGTATTGCTCAGCAGAGCCAGATGTAGATGCAGGTGTAGACTTTTCACTTTCATCAACCATCTTTTACTGAAGCGTTTTTCTCTTCCTGAATCTTTTCTAAACACGGTTAAGTGCTTGCACCTTAGAACCGGCGCTCTGATACCAATTGAAGGATAGAAAAACACTTAGAAAGGGGGGGGGGGTTTGAATAAGTGTAGCTTTAAAAACTTGACAGATAAAAATAAATTGCACAGTTATTTTTATCCTGGTTCGTTGTTAACTAAACTACTCCAGTCCACCCCCGCAGAGATGATTTACCTCAACTGAGGATTTAATCCACTAATCGCACGGATTACAATGGTTCTCCACTTAGTCAGCAACTAAGTCTTCCAGAGTCTTCTGATCACACACTGATCACTCCAGGAACAACTGCTTAGATACCCTCTAAGACTTCTCTAGAGTATACTGATCCACACGATCACTCTAGTTACAACCTGCTTAGATAACCTCTAAGACTTCCTAGAGTATTCTGATCCACACGATCACTCTAGTTCCTTACAACTTAATGTAATCAATTCTAAGAGTATTACAATTGCTTCTTAAAAGCTATAATCACAAACTGTGATATTTCTCTTAACGTTTAAGCTTAATCTCACTAATATATTACAACAGCAATGTAGTGAGCTTTGATGAAGATGAAGATTCTGAGCTTTGATTTGAACAGCGTTTCAGCAAGTTAATTTGAGTTGTTTTGGTTGCAGAATCGTTAGAATCGTTAACCTTGCTTCTCATCAGAACTTCATATTTATAGGCGTTGGAGAAGATGACCGTTGAGTGCATTTAATGCTTTGCGTGTTCCGTACAGCATCGCATTTAATGTTATACGCTTTTGTCAACTACCTCGAGCCTTGTTCACGCTGTGTCTACTGACGTAGCCTTTAATAGCTTTTAACGTTCCTTTTGTCAGTCAGCGTAGCTTGCCACTTGTACTTCCTTCTGATCTGATGTTTGTGAATACAATGTTTGAATATCATCAGAGTCAAACAGCTTGGTGCAAAGCATCTTCTGATCTTCTGACCTTGAAGTGCTTCTGAGCGTGATACCATCAGAACTTCAGTGCTTCTGTTCTCTTGTTCTTCTGATGCTTCCATAGACCCATGTTCTGATTCTGCTTCGACCATCTTCTGATGTCTTGCCAGACCATGTTCTGATGTTGCATGCTGAACCCTTTGAGACAAAGCTTCTGAGCGCTGAATTATGCGTACTCTTTATATATTTCCTGAAAAGGAAATTGCATTGGATTAGAGTACCATATTATCTTAAGCAAAATTCATATTATTGTTATCATCAAAACTAAGATAATTGATCAGAACAAATCTTGTTCTAACAGGCTTTTCTTTGTATATGTGTTTTTTCATCATTTTCTTTTTGAAAGATATTGACTGCCTTGATTAATGATTGATAAACCATCATTGGCTTTTGATTGACATCTCCAACACTTCTTTGATGTGTGCGGATGAATGCTTGCGATTGAAACCTTTGTTGAAAGGTGTACTGAATGATTCTCTTAAAATAGAATGCACAGCCAAATTAACCGAGAACTACCCTGCCCCAGGTTATGATCAAGGGTTTTAATTAGTACAGGAAAGAAAATTCTACTTCTTAGGCTCAAAGGGGTTGACGAGGGATTAACATCCTTATATCTCCACTGTTTAGGAATTGAAACAATGCCTGTACATCGTCAGCATAGTCCGCTCAAAAGCATACTGCATGAGGTTGCGGTATCGTTTTCGTCATCCTCCCTCAAAAGGTATACAACTTTAGCAGGAGTTGAATATCACAAAACATATGCAAAGTAGAGACATAATTTAAAATGAGTGATAGCGAAATAATTTATTCAAGACAAATATATGCAATGCACTGGTGATGATTATTAAAATAGATAATGTCTATCATGAGTCAAATGTTTAAACAAACAGGAAAGAACTTGCAAATGAAAGTAGATCTAATGATCCAAAAGTTCGTCCGTCGAGACGTCAATCAATCATGTCATGACTAGGCATAGGAGCGGTGATCACCACAGGGGTTTCAGGAGGGTTGAATTTGATTTCCCCGTTATAGATTAGATCTTGAATCTTATTCTTTAATGTCCAGCAATTGTTTGCGTAATGTCCAAGAATGTTGGAATGGTACGCGCACCTTGCATTGAGTTTATAATAGGTGTTAGAATTCATTGGCTCGATTTCCCTGAGCGTCTGGATCATATGAGTGAATTGATTGTTGTGACTCAGTTGTCGTGATTCCATTATCGTGACTCAGTTGTCGTGACTTTGTTGTCGTGATTCCATTATCGTGACTCAGTTGTCATGATTCCATTATCGTGACTCATTTGTCGTGACTTCGTTGTCGTGACTCAGTTGTGGTGATTCCATTATCGTGACTCGGTTGTCGTGATTCTATTATCGTGACTCAGTTGTCGTGATTCCATTATCGTGACTCAGTTGTCGTGATTCCATTATCGTGACTCAGTTGTCGTGACTTTGTTGTCGTGATTCCATTATCGTGACTCAGTTGTCGTGACTTTGTTGTCGTGACTCAGTTGTCGTGATTCCATTATCGTGACTCGGTTGTCGTGACTTTGTTGTCGTGACTCAGTTGTCGTGACTTCATTGTCGTGGTCTTTTCTGATTTGAGTGTCATGATTAAATCTTTAATGGCACGCTTCAACGGTCTACCATCCTTTACACCATAACCAGGATTGTTCGAATAATAAGCGCATCTCGCATTGTAGTTGCACCCCAAGAATAGGAGTGCCTTTAATTCTTCTTGCCCCTTGGCCAAGTTAAAGATCATCTCTCGGAATTGGTTGTTCTGAGCCTGAAGATTTTTGACTGATTGCTCAAGATCCATTTGTGCTGAAATAAACAGCGAGGAGGTGAGAAACCTGTGGTGGAAACCTGTGATGCAATGTTATGAATGCAGATGAAATATTTTCAAGGATCTCCGGAAATTTAGTTAGCAACGTAAAAAATGATTTGGTCGCTTCTTCGTTTGATGAACTCTGATTTTTGGATGTTCTTCTATGGGAATCAAGCTCACCATATCCAGTGGGTCATAGCCTCTGATTCGGGAACTTTTGACTTTGAAGGTACATGGCTAGAGGAAAATAAATCCTCTTGCCCCTTAATAGGTACAACGTCTCTAAATTAGGAGACATGTGGCTAGAGGAAAATAAATCCTCTTGCCCCTTGATTAGGAATTCAGTCCTTGATAAGAGCACCTGAAATTGTGCGCCCTAAATCCCTAAGATCCTTGAAAGGGTTAGTTAAATCATGTTATGCGTATGATGTCATGATGTCATGATGTTATGCAATGCATCAGGCAAAGCGTAAGATAGTAAGGACGAGTGAGTCCCACAAGAAAAAGCTGCAAGAAAACCAAAGGGTTAGTAGCAAGCACAGACAAGTCACACAAGTGTCCTTAGGTTTAGAGGCTTGCTTGAAGTTCGTAGGTAAGTACCCTCCCCACTGAAGTTAAGTTGGTTCAACCTGTCCTAGAATAGTAACCGGGTTCTATGGTGCTCATATCCCTGATCTTTCTCGCGGGCATTGTCTCAACATGGTGTGGACCTCCGTTTTTTCTCGGGCCATACCTCTGAGCGGGAGAGATACGTGAACTGACTCTTTTTTATCGCTTATGCTTTCGCATTTTTGAAAATTCACAGAGTCGCCACCGACCTTTTATTTTATCCAATTAAGGAAAGGTTTATAAAAGAAACAGAAAAAAGACCTTTAAGAAATTCTGGGTAAGGGGGTAGGTTATACAAAGGGAAGGTGTTAGCACCCTTTGTATCCATGGTTATCCATGGGCTCTTAAGTTTGCTTAGCTCACTTGTTTTTCGATCACTTTTCAATTGCTTTAGAATGCTCATATGTGGTTTCAAATACCTTTGTAAATTGAATTTTGTAATGATCCTTGTGTGGATGTATACAAAATGTTTGTTTATCTTTCAAAAGATGTTTTGAAAAGAACGTTAACTTTGTAATGATCCGTGTTTGGATGTATACAAAATATTGTCTTTTTGGAAAGTTTTGTTTTGAAAAACAACAGTGTATGAGAATTTTGTTTGTTTTGATTTGAGCAAGCAAACTAGGAGGTCTACCCTGAGTTGTAAGGTCTTTATCCTTATTTCCTTTTAAAATCTATCCTTTCACCGGATACAAACAAAAGGTTCGATTTTGTACTCGAAACAGTGGAATTTTGACTTTGATTTTGAAAAGAATGAGAAGGGATTACCTTAAAAGGTGCAAGTGTGATTGTGTTTGGATTCAGTATTTTATCTTTGAAGTTAGTGATCTAACGGTTCAATTTTATCTTTGACATACACGCAGTTTATATTTGCTGGAAATTAAAATGCGGAAATGTAAAGTGCGGAAAGTAAATCTACGCTATTACATCGATTGTGCAGGAAATGTAAACTAGCCTATTTACATGATTTTGACATCCTATACATTTATCTAGGAATTTAAATTGCAAGAAAAATAAAAGGCATGTTTTTGGATTTTTTATGATTGATTTTAATTATAATTAATGCATGATTAATTAAATTAAAATGAAGGAAAAAGATGAAAATAGATTTAAACCTAGAAATTAAGTTTAAAAAATGTACAAAATATTTGTCAATTAATTTTAAAACAAAACTAATTTTTTTGGAATTTTTGAAATTGATTTGAAATTGATTAAGCTTAATTAATACATAATTATACAAATAATTATACAAATAATTAAAACTTAAAGAGAAAATTATCCTAAATATGTACAAAATTAGTTTATAACATATAAACAGTATTTAATATAAAGAACAATTTTTTTTATGATTTTTTGATTGGTTAGAATAATTAAAAAGCAAACATATAAATATATACTAATTAATTATGCAAAATATTGAAATTTTGAAGAAAAATAAAATATTTTTATTTCAGAAAATAATATATTATTTTAGAAGTCTAAAAATATTTTTTGTGTATTTTTTGGATTTTTAAAACTATTTTTAATTAATTTTGCAAAGAAAATTAAAATAAAATAGAAAATAAAAGGATACATGATCATGTGTGGTTAATCTGAGAGTCCATGGTATGGGGATTCATTCTGATGCGTTGGATGAGTCATTAAATGAGATCAGATGGCCCAGATATTGAGACACGTGGTAAAAGTTACACCTGCAAAGCACAGAATCAGAGACAAATTTAAAAAAAACACGCGCGCGTCTGAACCAATGGGGGGAAGACACGTCTTCGTCTTCAACCTCCAGACAACACCTTTGACAGCGCTTTTGTAAAAAAACGCTATAATAAGTGATGCTTAAACCTGCAAAATAGCAAATAGGGGTAAACGTGTTTATAAATTTGGCGCGACATGCCCATTCAATTCGTCTAGTCCATACGAATTCAATGGTACCACTTAGAACCTGTAATTTTGCTTATTTCAGAAAGCCCTAATTTGGAGAGTATGAACCCTAAAATGGTAACTTCGTATATAAGCAACCAAATCTTAATTAAATGTCCAGAAACGATCTACACACCACACTAAGTTCAAAGATATGTCTACATCTTGCTAGATATGCGTGTGTTATGAGATATAAGTTAGTTTTAGTTTGAACAAACTGTGGCCTAGGTAGCTCGATTTATGAGGTTTCAAGACTTGGAAATGATTGAGATATGTTCAGTGATGTTTGAGGAAGGTATTAGAATGTTTAGTTTGTATGGAAAGTGACTGGAATTCAAAATTCGAATTTGAGATTTCTTTGAAAAGTTTCAAGTGATTACAAGTGTGTTACAAGCAAGGCTTTGTTTCTGAACTTGTCTCTCTTCATTACTGAAGTATGCTAGCCTATATATAAGCATTGAAGTGCTTAAAATCTAAGCTAGAAAGCAATAAGTGCTTTGTTGAATTTTTGACTTTTTCCACATGTGTAGCTTGGCATTTAAGCCACTATGGCTTGATTTTCTTCTCTCCCTCTGCTGTACTTTGGCTTGGGACAGAGTTGAATGATTCTCTTGATGAGTCATGCTTGGAATTCAAGCTATGCATTATCCTTCCATTTTCCTTTTTAAATTTAATCTTATATGTGATAAAATTAAATCAAAAATGGATAAAAATGATGTGGGCCTTGTCTTGGTCGTGGGAGGCCCATTATATTATGGAAATGATGTTTGAACCATGAAAACTTGGCCCCATTTGGAAAAAATACATTTTTGAGCAATGTTGATTTCATGTATTTTCCCAAATTTTAGCCAACTTCAACAAGGTGTAAATCCCTGAATTTTTGTCATATGAAGGAGATCTTGCACTTTTTGGAAATCTCAAAGAGTCCTCTAACCAATGTCTTTGGTCTCATGTCAAAATGACTTTTGATGCTCCTTGTGTGTCCTTTTGAAAAAAGTGTCTTTTTGTTGACTTTGAAAATGACCTGTAATGTCTTTGGTCATATTTTTCAAATGGTGAATGCAATGACCATGGGATCAATTGCATTTTAAAGATAATTGAATTTCCTTCAATATGAGCTTTGGTTTGAATTTTTTGGATGAAGGATGAGAGAGTTATGACCAGTCAAAGTTGAGTTGACTTTTCAGGCAAAAACCCTAATTTTGAATCTTAGGGTTTTGTTGATTTTTGATCTTTCCTTGATGAATTATGATCATCCAATGATCAAATGATGAATCCTTTGACAAAATATGGACTTTGACAAAAAAAAATCATTTTTGACTGTCTGTTGACTTTTTGGTCAAACGGGTCGTCTGTTGACTGTTTGAGCTGCTGACGGTGCGTCTGAGTGAATTGAAGTTTGAAAATTTGTATGATGGTACTTTGAGATATATGGATGTGCATGAAATCCATTTTAGGTCTCAAAAACTTGTTTCTCCTGTAAAAACAAGAAAACCCTAGTCAGGGACTGTTTGTGTAGGAGACAGTTAAGCGTACTTGATTTTTGTGCAGTGTTGAGTCTCTGCTAATCGCGTGATATTCAGAAGACTTCTAGAACAAAAATCTTGGAATTTTGAATTGCAAAAGATTGATTTGATTGATGGTACAAATCACTGAGAATTGTACTGCCAGCAGTTTGGCTGTCAACTGACTGTTCAGGTATTGACGTAGCAGTTAGAGTGAAAAATCAACAGTCAAAGTTAATTTTCTTTTTGTTGTTTTTGTTTTATGTGTAAAATTAAAGTTTATTTACATGACTTGTTAAAAACACAGACATAATAAATAACTAATATATACTGTTACCAGTACAGTTTGAGTTTCCTGATTCTGCGCCTGCAAAAAGATTTTAACTCTGTACCAATTGTGTCAGTACTATTTATCTGTAAATAAATAAATAGCATGTGTGAAGTAATAAACAGTATTTGGCGTTTGCGTAAGAATAAATTCAACTGCACGCCAAATTACTGTATAAGAAAAAATTCTAAAAACTAAGTATTTCATATGTCAGGATATTTGTTGAAATAAAAATCCATGATTATATGAGACTCTTAATTTTCAGATTGGAGTTTTCTTGAAAAAAGATGCGGGCAAATTTTGGGGTATAACACATGGCACTCGATCGGCCAGCCAAAAGCATCCCTAGAGTCCAATCTCAATGAGTGTAGCATCGAGTATCAACCGGCTTCAGTCAGGAATCCAAAGCCAGCTATCTCGCTACTTCCTATAGGCCAAAGTCAAGTTCAACTAAGGTTCTAAGGGCGAATTAGTGCTTGTGACACCACGCGGTAGCCAAATGTCTCCTCGATCATATTCAAGGGCCATCAGGACAAACCAAAGCTTCGCACTAACGGTGGCCACCAGTTCAACCATAACGATACATGTCGTACAGCCTCCCTGGTCTCATGCCACATACCTAAGGTACACTAGATCCGGGTGTAGGATATTTCACACAGTAGAATACCCAAAACAGCCTTTAAAGATAAAGCAAACAAGTCAAACAAATTTAAAGTGATCCTAGCTCTAAGGTAACCCCTCTTTTATTCGAAAGCATCCCCAGCAGAGTCGCCAGTTCTGTAATACGGTGAACTGACTTTATTTGAAATGTGCGGATAGCAAGAGTTGCCACCGACTTTTATTTTATCCAATTGGAAAGCCAAAAAGAACAGGAAAGACCTTTGAAAAGAGATTGAGTTCGGGGGGTAGGTTATACAAAGGGAAGGTGTAAGGCACCCTTTGCATCCATGGTTATCCACGGGCTCTTAATTGCTTAGCTCACTTGTTTGTTTGAATTGTTGAAAAGTGTCGTGTGTGAATAGTAAAAAGATTTCATTAAGGACTTTAGCTTGTAAATAAGCATAGCCTTGTTTTGAAAGTATTTGAAAAGGAGGTGTGAAAAGCATTTGAATTTGTTTGTATTGAGCAAGCAATTAAGAACTACCTACCCTAAATTCGTCTTTTTTGTTCTTTAAGTCTTTCGGGCGAAAGGGTCTATCCATACCATAAAGGGTAGGAAGTCTTTCAATTGGATGTGCGGGTCATCGAAGGGTCATCGAGAGGTATCGTTCGCCACAAGACTGTCCCTTACCATAAAGAGGACAGGTAGTCTAAGGGAAGGATATAATAGTCATTAAGGCAACAATAGGGATACCTTAGCAATTGAAGGGACTATCATCATTTATCAAGGCGACATCGAGGGACGAGATCATCTTATTCGTAGGCAACTCGAAGGGACCGTGATCTTTTATTCTGAGGGACTATGATGATTTGAATTCGTAGGCAACAAGCTAAGGTATCCCTATATCCGAGGGACTTGACTATTTTTGATCGAGAAGGCAACAGGCAACAAGAGGAGTACCCTAAAGGTGTTTGTGTGCATCAATCACGTGGATTAGATTCATATATTTATCTTGTATTAGATGAGCTATCATTCAGTTAATTACTTATCTTGCACTCCCTATTTACTAACCACGCAGTTAAAATGGCAGAAATTAAAGCGGAAAGATAAAAGTCCTACGCTATTACAATAAACACCTGCGGGGATGGGGAAAATTAAAACAGAAAATAAAATAAAAAAAATGGTAAATAATTAATTTAATTTTTCTTGAGCCTTGATCTTCCTCAAATTCCTGATTGACCCTGAAAATTACAATGAAAATAATAGGGCTAAGTGTATGAGTAATTCATTGACAGTTGAAAATAATTTAAACCATAAGGCAAAAATTAAAATCAAAGGTAAAAATAATTTAAATAATAATAAAGAGGGATCATAACTTAGCTTTTGATTGCCCTGGCACGTAGTCGTAGAATTTCTGATTAACCCTGAAAAGAATTGACATGACATGAAGAAGAGAAGCGTAAGTGCATTCACCGATTCAAACCCTAAAAAGTTTGCAAACCCTGAAGGGTTATTTAAGAAAACTTATTGTGACCTAAAGGTTTACAAGGCTTTAAAAAATGCGTTAATGGACACCACCTACCTGAGCTAGGGTTTATAAATGAATCAGGCTAACAAACCTAAACATTTATTATTAATTTTTTACCTAATTATTTAATTGCTTAAAAATATATACAAAAACAAATATCCTTAATGCTATGAGAAAAATCGAGTTTCGATTAAATTAATAATTATGTGATATTATTATAATAATAAAAACATTTAAATGAAATAAATTAAATAAAAAACAAAAGGAAATAAATAAAGGTTTAAAAAAAAAAAAAAGAAAAAGAAAAATAAAGAGAGGAACTCAGCTGGGCAATGATTCGGTGTGACGCATCCTGGAGGGTGTACCATGGGGCTGCATCCTTGATGCTTTAGATCTTGGCGCACTGGAGATCTGAGGGTTGATAGGTGAAGGTGTATTGCAAGCACTCCTAGTGGTGAGAGCACCGGATCTACAAGCAAACAAAGTTGAAAATTATTTTGTCTGGGACGAGGACCGATCCCAAGTCCTTCGTTTGCCATTAGGAGAGCGTTACCATCTGTACTGAGCAATTGAATTGTTAACAAACCAATGACATAAAATAAACATAAAATAAAGGAGTGAGTGGAGAAGTCAAAAGAGAGTCAGCCTGGCCCCCGCAGCTATGGAACGGACCAATCAGGGGGAGAAAGATAAACCGGTTTGGTTGACCAGCGAATGGTGGTATCTGAAACTGCCACGCGAGCACGTGACTGAGTCAAAGACAGAGACTCGCCGGCGCTGTGACGGTACCGTTCATCTTCTCCGGCGGGATCGACGGCCGTGACCAGAAAACTCCACGAAAATCAAAGCAAAAACAACCCATGTGTACTAAATCGAAGGCTGCGAACACGATGGCGTGGTTAGTTTTCATTAATAACGCCTGTAACAGTGACAACGAAGAGGTACAAGTCTCTTGCCCTAACAATGGCGAATCGCCATATATGCGTTAGAACTCCGACTTAATGGTTCAAAACTTCTCTAATCTGTACCAGCAACTTAAATACATGGTTAGTTGGGATTAAAACAAGCTAATAGACCAAATACGAAAATCATAACATGAATGAAAGATGACGAACGCATGAAGGACGTTTCAGACGTTATGGGACCTAACTCTTGGTCCATTCTTACCTATTAACACCCCATGAATGAATTGGTATGGTTGTCTTGGATTGAAACTTGCTAGAACTCGTGATATGAATTTTCACCTTTCTTTGTCTTTTGTAACTCTTGAAAAGCTCTAGTTCTTGGCTGCTCAATCCTTGTTTTTCCGTCCCCTCTCTTGCTGAATGTTTAGCATATATATAAAGGAAGAGATTAGGGCTAACAAAACAAGAAAACATCTCATTGAATCATTGATTTGCCTTTGAGAAAATTTGATTGAAATTAGTGCAAATCTTTCTATTTTGGGTGATTCTTCTTCATGATCATTCGAGAACGAATTTGGGCTCCTTTGTGAATATATTTGACATTTAATTGAATCAAATTTGAAGCCAAATCAAATCGTCCATTATTTTTATGATATTATTTTATTAAATTATGATTTTAATGAATAAAATCTATAAAATAATAAATAAAAACAATAAAAATATAAAAGATATATTCCATGGTCGTGGATGGGCTTAAGATGATGTTAGAACAAAAAGAAATCAAGCCCATTTAGAAAAAAAAATCATTTTGGACCATATTTCTCTTTGTACACCTCTTGAAAATTGCTCAACTTTTACATCTTATAGCTTCCTCAATTTTCCACATTTTTTAGTGTTCTTGGACTTTTTAGGAAGCTTGAAGAATTCTCTAACCAATGTTTTTGGTCCCATGTCAAAATAATGTTCCATGCTCCTTGTATGCTCTTTTGAAAAAAAATGACTCTTGGTTGACTTTTGAAAAGGACCTATAATGTTTTGGTCCATATCTCTCAAATGAAGCATTTTTAGACTGGGCATGTGAGGGACAAAGTTGTAGAGAATTCAATTTCCTTCAAAATGAGCTTTGGATGGAAAATTTATGATGTTCCATGTAGGAGTTATGGCAGGTCAAAGTTCAGTTGACTTTCTCCTATGAAAACCCTAATTTATAAACTTTTGAATTGTTGACTTCTGATCTTTCCTTGATGAACCATGATCAATTATTGATCAAATGGTGAATGATACTTCAATATGAGGATGTTGACAAAAAATCAGGAGTTTTGACTGCACTTTGACCATAGTTGACTTTTAGGTCAATTCCGTCGATTATTGATCGTTTGGGCCATTGAGTGAGAAATCTTTTGAATCAGGGCTTGACACTTGGCATGAGGATTCTTTGAAGCATATATGAGGCCATGGAGTCCATTGGAGATATCAGAATCTGACTTTTCTTTGAGAAAAGCAAAACCCTAGTTCAGGGGCACTTGTTTAGGAGATAGGTTTTGGAGCTCTGTGTGTTGATTTGAACTTGCACATAAGAAAATAGTATGGGCAAATTTTGGGGTATGACAGACTGCATGCGAGTACATATAAATTCCATTTATAAGAATGTATGGACTGCCATCCAAAATGGACCATTTCAAATAATTGTGAGAAATGCGGATGGCGTCTTTGTACCAAAACCAAAGGACAATTGGGATGAAAAAGATGGGAAAAAGTGGTCGGGCGATTGGAGAGGCCTAAATATGATAATTTTAGCACTTGGTGTTGATGAGTATCATTGGGTATCCCATTGTAAGACATCTAAAGAAATGTGGGATGCTTTAGAAGTTGCCCATGAGGGTACTACTGAAGTTAAACAGTCCCGTATTAACATATTTAATCAAGAGTTCGAACTCTTTCGCATGAAATAAGGAGAATCCATCTCTGAAATGCAAAATATATTCATTCATATTACTAGTCGTTTGAATGCACTTGGAAAGCCTGTTTCCAATGAAATTGCCACTAATAAAATTTTGAGATGTCTTAGCAGGGAATGGAAACCTAAGGTGACAACTATCAAGGAAGCTAACAATCTCGCAATACTAAGCATCAGAGCTCTATTTAGCAAACTGGAAGAACATCAACAAGAACTAGAAATTCTTGAAAAGCATGAGAGTAAGAGTAAAAAGGAAAAGAATAAAGACAAAGAGTGTGAGAAGAAGTCAATAGCTCTTATGGCTTCTAGCTCCAAGTCCTCACGAAAAGAGCAGAGTGATGGAGACTCAAATAGTGACGAAGATTCGGATGATGAGGAAATGGGACTTTTTGTTCGGAAGTACAATAGATTCATTAGAAAGAATGGAATCAAGCACTCCGACAAGAATCTCATAAACTTTCGAAGAAAATCCAAAGGGACAAGAAATGAGGAGAATAATAAGAATAAAGGAAAAGGACCTTGCTTCAATTATGGTTAAGTTGGGAACTATAAACCGGAGTGTCCTATGATGAAAAAGGACAAAGGGAAATCACCGTCAAAGAAGTCCAACAAACAAAGAAGAGCTTACATTGCCTGGGAAAGCGATAGAGAATCATCAAGCGATGAAAGTTCTAGTGACACTGATGAGACTGCAAACCTATGTCTCATGGCTCATCCAAAAACTATTCCTACCATAAGAAGAAGAACAAAAACAAGAAAGTAAGATCAGCCCACTATAATAATTTTTCTTCGATGTCTTTTTATGAACTGAAAATAGCCTTTGAAAAATAGCAAAACAAAGTTGTAAACGCTTTTAAGAGATTATCCTCTGATAAGAAAATATTTTCATTCTTGGAGGGTAAGGTCTATAAAGCTGAAAAAGATTTAGAAACTTTAAATGCTAATATTGGAGAAAGTTTAAAAGATATTGATGTTAATTGATGTATTCAAGTTAGGTATTGTGGAGCTTGTCACATTTGGCAATAAGAGGTTAGAACTCTTAAGACCAAATTAGAAAAAGCTTTACAACCTAAAGTTACTTTTGCCGTTGATCCAAGGTTATTTAGGAAATCTTTGCATCCACCATGTGCAAAGTATTCTTTCGTAGAAAAGATACCAAGGAGTTCATCAGTTAAAAGTAAACAAGTCCATCATCATAGTATATGACATTATTGTTGTCTTATAGGAGATTCCTTGTTCCTAATGGCATTTACCAATGGAAGTCTAAAGGCAACCTTGTTACCACTCACACACAAGGACCCAATGAAAATTGGTTACCTACCTCTCTCTTTTGATATTGTAGGTTGAGTGTCTTGCATCCACGGAAAGAAGATGGTTACTAGATAGTGGATGTTCAAGGCACGTGACGGGTGACATATCTCTCTTCATCGACTTCAAATCAAAGAAGAAAGGATATGTTACTTATGGTGACAATAACAAAGAAGCAATACTCGGTAAAGGTAGTATAGGTAATCCCTCTACTACGACTATCTCTGATGTGCATTTAGTTGAGGGACTTAAACACAAATTATTGAGTATTAGTGAATTGTGTGACAAGGGTTATAAAGTGTCTTTTACAAACACTCGCTGCATAATTGAACATATAAAACATCAAAAACCATAACAAACCTTTAGATTCAAGTTTTTTGAGTTTTTGCTTTATGGGAACCGGGTTCCATATTGGAGGAACCGATTCCCTTAACTCTCTACTCAAAATTTTCACCTTTTACTTGCATAAGAACCGGGTTCCAGGTTGGAGGAACCAGTTCCCCAAGACCACTACCTCCTTATTCGTACGCAAAATTGAATAGGAACCAAGTTCCACATTTTGGGAACCGATTTCCCAATTCAAAATTTCAAAACTTTTTTAAACGTTGGAAAGGGAACCCAGATTCTAGTTTAAGGGAACCGGTTCCCCTGGTGCAAATTTCAAAAATTCAGATTTTCTCCAACAACATTCTGTCATACCTCTTCACCATAAAACCTTACAAGCTTCCATGGATAATAACCTTTTGTGGGGGTGTCTTAGAGGCTATAAATTTCAGATTTTCAGACTTTGACAATTTACCTCTTTCATTTACAAAAATCAAACAATTCAATTATCCATAACTTTCAAAAAATTACCAAGTGTTTATACTTCATTTTCATTGAAACTTTGTGCATATAACCTTCATTCAAATTAGCAAAGTTTCATATCATACATCCATTAAACACTTGTATATCGTTAAGAGAATTGTGTGCTTGAAAGGGAAAATCAATCAAGTGATTGATTCACTATATAAATATTTTCTACTCAAATTATTCTTTGTATTGTATCTTATTTTTCAGATTTGTTGAAAATAAGATCATTGGTTATTATACACTTGTTGTCCAGGTTTGTTGGAAACAAGTTAGGCAGTTTGAGAGGATTGTTCTCATAAGTGGTCTTAGTGAAAAATACAAGAGGATTGTTCTTGGTCCAAGAGGATTGTTCTTGGTGGTTTGGGTGTTAGAAGATTGTAGGATAATTCTTGGGATTAGGCTTGTACAAATATCTAACAATAGTGAAAATCTCTTACTGCGTAAGGGAACTGGAGTACTCTCGGATTGTGAGGGGAACCGGGATATATCGTTGTGTCCTTTATCTTTCCGCATTTTATTGCTTTATCCACACTTAACCAAACCATAAAATAAGAACGTCTTTGTCTCTAAAACTAGACAATTTTATTGGTCCTAATTCACCCCCTCTTAGGCACACTTCATACTTACACCTTTGACTTCGGATGACGACAAGACGTTGTGAAGTGCTTTGAGAAGGTTCTCCCAAACTGTCTGAAAGATGTGATGGATCCATCGGGGAGGCTCTTCTACCAAGACATAGCCCTCTTCCTTAGAGTTGCGGGGAACAACCTGCACTTGACGGTCCCCCTGGCGCCGCGGTAATCAAGCACATCATTGATATTTTCGATGTGCTCGTTAGGGTCGGTGGTCCTGTCGTAGGTGCCCAAAGGTGAGAGCTTTTCCATCCCTTTAGGTAGTCGGGTAGCCATGATATTGAGGGACAACGGGCCTCGGGGATCGTCGTCATTGTTGGAACTGGGAGATCGGGCAGGAGATGTGCGATGTATGTGATCTCGGCGGGATTGATGAGCTTCTTGATCGGCCTTTTTGAGGCTTTCATACCCTAATTTTTTACCCTAAGATTTCCCAATCATTTTTCATTCTTACCATATATCAATATCACAATCTTGAGTTTAACTTTTAGTTGGTGCTACTCTTACCTTTAGTGGAATCACCAAGCACCCATGTTTGCTTAACTTGTGAATATTTCTTTGTTATGTTACACTAACCAAAATACAAAAAAGGATATCTTGTATATTTTATTGCTTTGTGCATTGTAGGTGTTGAACCAAGTGCATTAATCTCCTATCCTAAATTAGGGTTTTGAGGATCGACTCTCAATCAACTGGTCATTCATGGGAGCCTAATGGCTTGATATTCAAAGTGTAATACGGTGAACTGACTTTATATCGAAAATGTCGTGGTTAAGCAAGAGTCGCCACCGACTTTTATTTTATCCAAATTGGAAAGGCTAAAAGAACAGGAAAGACCTTTTTGAAAAGATTTTGAGTTCGGGGGGTAAGTTATACAAAGGAAAGGTGTAAGGCACCCTTTGTATCCATGGTTATCCATGGGCTCTTAATTGCTTGGCTCACATTTGTTTTCAAAATGTTTAAATTGTTTGAAAAGTATAGTGTAAATAGGAAAATTTCGTTTAAGGACTTTAGCTTGTAAATAAGCGTAGCCTTGTTTTGAAAGTATTTGAAAAATGAGTGGGAAAAGTATTTTTGATTTGAATTTTGAAAAAAGCAAGCAATTAGTAGCAACTACCCTAAGTTTGAAAAAACGTTCTTTTAGCTTTTCTGGCGAAAGGATCTATCCATACCATAAGAAGGCAGGAAGTCTTTCAATTGAATGTTTAAAGGGTCATCGAGAATAATCGTTCGCCATAAGACTGTCCCTTGCCATAAAGAGGGCAGGTAGTCTAAGGGAAGGATAAAATAGTCATTCTATTTAGGCATCATGCGAGGATACCTTAGCAATAGGGACAATTATTCTGTATAAGGCAATCTCGGGGGAGTTTCAATAACTTTGAAGGCAACATTGCTTTAGGTATCCTCGGAATCGAGGGACTTTGACTATTTAGCATACTTTAGAGGCAACAGGTTTATAAGGCAACAAACAACAATGGCAACAAGAGGGGTTACCCTAAAGGTGTGTGTGCATCAATAACGTGGGTTAGATTCAGATATTTATCTTGTATTATGTGAGCTATATTCGATTAATAGTCTTGCACTCCCTATTTTACTAACCACGCAGTTAAAAAATGAGCGGAAATTAAAGACAGAAACTAAAACCTACACTATTACAATAAACACCTGCGGGGATGGGGGAAATTAAAAGAAGGAAAAATAAGAAGGATCGATAATTAGTTTTAAACATTTAATGCCTTGATTCCCTCGAACCTTCGATTGACCCTGAAAATGAAAATAATAGGGGAGTGAGTGTATGAGAAGTTCAATGGCATTGATAAACCCTAATTCTGATTTAAAAAAAATTAAAGTAAAATGACATTTGAATAAGAAAGGATTAGGAACTTAGTTTTTCGATTGCCAGGGCGCGTAATCGAAAGATTTTGAAGTAACCCTGAAAAACAGGCACGAAGAAGAGAAGTGTTAGTGCATTTAAGATTCGTTAGCTATGGGTACAAACCCTATTTTATCCCAAAAGGCAAATAAAATAACTAAATGGGGTTGAGCAAATCCTAAAAAGGTTTGATGAAATCGAAAATTTGATCAGGTAGCTAGATGAGCCAAAATAAAATTTAAAGTTTAAACCTAATATTTAACTTATTAAGCGTAAAAAAATTAGAATAAAAGGAAAAAATCGAGTTTTCGATAAAAATAAATATTTGTTAAAATATTAATTATTTAATTGAAAATAACTTAATAAGTAAAAGAAAAAAACTAAAGAAAAAGAAAACAAATATAAACAATTAAATAAATAAAAATAAATAAAAAGAATTATCAAGTACTCAGCTCCGGATCAGGTGTGGCATGGCTGAGGGTGCGTGGGATGGAGCTTCACTTCCAGGGCGTTTGATCTGGCGCTTGATTAATCTGAGGGTCTGGATCGTTGGATGTATGATGGGTGCGCGTGGGGCATGAACACAGGATCTGCGCTGCCTGACCAACTGTGTTGTTCAGTTTAGTTGTTAACTGAATAGCAAAAAAAGATTAAATAAAAAAAGCGTAATTGGGAACCAGTCAACGCGTGGGGCCTGCTGTCGCGCGCTAACCAATCACGGAGAGAGAGAGAGAGAGAAGGCGAACGGTTGACTGGCCATTTGGGCAATGCCACGCGTGGATGAAAAGTCTCAGCACTGTTCCATCTTCTTCTTCGTTTGGGCACAACGATTTGCTACGATTTTTGTTGCTGTTTTGCTACGATAATTTTGTAGCTAAACCTGGAAATTTTAGAACTACAAGAAAACATGGTAAACAAGGATAAATCTAACCCAGATCCACGTAAAATTACTCCCTGAATTCAATGGTGGAATCGGTTTGAATCGAAACGGCCTTAATCAATCAGAACGAAAGGGACCTTCTTTGAGCCCTAACAATGGTGTCTTGCGATTCAGACCCCAAGGCTTCGCGTTGATGGCTCAAAGCTTCTCTAAATGATGCCAGTAACTCGTACACATGGTTAGTTTGGATCAAAACATGGCAAATCATGAAATATAGATATCATAACTTTGATGAATATGTACAACATGATATGAACGTTTCACTCGTTACATGGCTTAGATAATAGTGTGTACTTACTCTATATTAGCTCAAGAATAGATTATGATAGTCGTTTGGACCTGAAACTTGCTTAGATGAGGGATTCGATTATTGCACCTTTCTTTAGAATTTTCCACCCTTGAACCCTAGCCTCTTCTCTCTCAAAATTCCTCCCCTCATGCTGAATGAATATGTGTATATATATGTGAAAGAATTAGGTCAAAAATAATGGAAAGAAATCAAATATTTGATTGGAAAATTTTGACTTTGATTCATGCATTAAATCTTTCTAAATTTGGCCAAATATGATCTTAATCCTTGCAAGCTTGAGGAGCACGAAATTTGATTGGTGATGTGCCTTAAATGATGATTGAATTAGATCCAAATCATATATTTTACCAAATATTTAACCTTCTCTTGATTTATTTGATTTTTAAAATCTTTTTAATTGAATAAAAAATCATAATAAACAAAATAAATTAAATAATTTCGTGGCAAGTGGATTGTGGACTCTCAATATCATAAGGAAGGAGATTGGGTTTTAAAAACATGGGCCCATTTGCAAAGAAACTCATTTTGAAGCCTTTTTCTCCACATTTTCCTTCTCAAATTTGTCCAACTTTGACAAGACATATATCCCTCAATTTATGAGGTATGGAGGAGTTCTAGGACTTTTTAGAAACCTTAAAGAGTCCTCTAACCAATGTCTTTGGTCTCATGTCAAAATAATTTTCCATGCTCCTTGTGTGTCCTTTTGAAAAAAATGACTTTTTATTGAATTTTGAAAAGGACCTATAATGTTTTGGTCCATATCTCTCAAATGAAGAATTTTTAGCCTTGGCATGTGAGATACAAAGTTGTAGAGAATTCAATTTCCTTCAAATTGAGCTTTGGATGGGAAATTTCTGATGTTCCATGTGGGAGTTATGGCCGGTCAAAGTTTAGTTGACTTTTTCCTTAAAAACCCTAATTTAGAAACTCAGGTTCTTGATGATTCTGGGGCTTTTCTTGATGAATCATGATCAATCCTTGATCAAATGATGATTGATACTCCATAATGAGGACGTTAACCAAAAATCAGAAGTTTTGACTGTAGTTTGTCCATAGTTTGACTTTTAGGTCAACCAGTCGATTATTGGTCGTTTGAGCAATTGTCTGAGTAATCTTTTGAATCAGGGCTTGAAACTTGGTCTGAGGATACTATGAAGAATGTGAGAGACCATGAAGTCCACTTGAGGTATCAGAAGTTGATTTTACTTTGAGAGAAACAAAACCCTAGCTGGAGGGTTTGTTGTTTAGGAGGGCGACTGCATGCTTCCTTCTTGTGTATCTTTGAGCATTTGAAAGTCATATGGACTAAAATATGATTAAATATGATGGGCAAATTTTGGGTTATGACACAAAGAGACATCTTCATCATAATAATTTCATGTCTTGAGCATCTCTTAACTTCATTTGATCAAGTTCATCTCAAGATCATGTGGCTTTATTCATCAAGAAACTCCATATATCATGTGTTTATTTACATGTCTTCTTCAACAAGTTTCATCAAGTTATGAATCTCATCATCAAGCATGCTTCAAGATAGTATCATTTCAAGGGCTTATATACCTCCTCATGCCTTATATTTCAAAGGAAAGTTCAAGAGATTCAAAGTTGATTCAAAAAGTTTGACCTAATTTAGCAAGTCCTTGATTCTATGATCAAGAAGGCAAACTCTCTCAATTTTCAATATTTTTGAGTTCTTCTTTTTAAAAATTATTTTCCTTGACATCATTAACAACCTCTCTTCACTATTCAAGAGAAAATTTTGTAAAGAAAGTCATCAAAGATGAGAAGACTGCGATGCCATCATCAAATTTGTCAATCCCAAAAGCTGGGGGCAGAAGGCTTAGACAAAATTTTTGAAATTTTTGCCATTGACAATATGATAGATGCAGATTGGCGAAAACCAATTGTGGAATATTTAGAAAATCCAATTGGAAACACTAACAGGAGAATAAAATATAGAGCGTTAAGTTATGTATGTATGGGAAATGAATTGTTCAAAAAGACACCTGAAGGAGTGTTACTTAAGTGCCTTAGAGAAATTGAGGCATACTTGGCAATATCTGAAGTTCATAGTGGAACCTATGGTGCCCACCAAGGTGGCGATAAAATGAAATGGTTATTGTTTAGACAAGGTGTCTATTGGCCAAGCATGTTGAAAGATTGTACTGATTTTGCAAAAGGGTATCAGAAATGTCAAAAACATGCAAGCATTCAACATATGCCAGCAAGTGAATTGCACGTGATTGTTAAACCATTTCCTTTTCGAGGATGGGCATTATATGTCATGGGCGAGATTCAACTAGCGTCATCAAAACAACAACGGTTCATTTTAGTTGAAATAGATTATTTCACAAAGTGGATAGAGGCCATACCATTAGTGAATATGGATCAAGAAATAGTAATTGAATTTATTCATAAACACATTATCTATAGGTTTGGGATTCTTGAAACCATTACCACAGATCAAGGGTCGGTTTTCACCAGTCGAAAGATGCAAGAATTTGTGTCAGAGATAGGTTTTAAGATGATGGCTTCTACACCTTAATATGCCCAAGCAAATGGTCAGGTCGAAGCTGCTAACAAAGTGATAAGTAGCGTGATTAAGAAACATGTATCCAAAAATCTAAGAATTGGCAAAAAAACATTATATCAGATATTGTGGGCTTGTCAAACATCCCATAAGGAGGCAACAAATCGACGTCTTTTCGATTGACATTTCGTCATAATGCTGTCTTGCTAGTGGAGATTGGTTTGTAATTAGTCAGGATACAACATCAAAAAGAGATTGCATCAAAATAATATTGGAGCATGATGTTTGACGAAATGGTAGATTTGTACGAAGAAAGATTGGATGCTTTAGATGTGTTGATGCGACAAAAAGAGGGGGTGGCTAAGGCCTAAAATAAGAAGGTGAAAGTAATTTTTCCTATGAATCAAAATGATAGGACTTTAGGAAAGTGGTCACCAAATCGAGAAGGACCATTTCAAGTTAGTTAAACATTTACTAATAATACTTACGAAGTTGAAGAATTAGGTTTGGATCGACGGATCCTAAGAGTAAATGGGAAATATTTGAAAAAATATAGACTTATGCTTTAAGAGATTCGAATCTCAATAAAGTAAAAGCATATTATAAATATTGATGGCCAAGATGGAACCGCAACCAAAATGGCATTAATAAACATCCAAGAGAAATTATGAAATTATGGCCTTCAGACTCAAGATGTCCTATGATTTGTTAGGACATCCGATCTGACACAGCATTCAACAGACACATATTCATGAATTAAAACAATGCTGAAAAGTAATTGAACACACAAAATTGTTAACCTAGTTCAGTGTACAACAACACCTAATCTGGGGGCTACCAAGCCAGGAAGGAAATCCACTATTAATAGTATCAATTTGAAGCTAAACAACCTCAAGTTTACAACTCCTCACTTAATCCCTACCCAGTGCAACTTCTACCTAAGAACCTCCTAGATAAGAGAACCCCTCTCACTTCCAATCACCGCAGTGATGTATCACACTAACGACCCACGTTACTGATATTGACGCCCCTTGACCATAATTTTCAATTACAATGATACATGATTAAGACTCACTTAACCAACAAATACTTAGCCAAGACTCTTGACTAAGAACAATACCTAGAGTTTCTTAAAAGCTTCCTCCAATAACAATAGCTTGAATCACAAGAAACACACATTAAGATAACTGTATCAATGATACCTAAGCGACACACATACATTCAATACTTAGCAGCTTATGAATGCATGACAGAACTTACAACTCAATAAACAGACCATCTCTTATATCAACATGATAAAAGAGAGGCTCACAATAATAGGAAATCTATTTCTCACCATCGGCAATCCCTTTAAGAATTTCTTGATTGACTTCGTCTAGTGTTGGGAGATTATCAACTGAATCCAGCAAAGTTTTCTGTCGCTCAGCCTCTGCAATCTTCTTCTGAAGTTTGACTATCTGAGCTTGATAAGTCAAAATATGTTAGTCAAAAGAGAAAAATTCATCAAGAAGTTCCTGATTCTTGGCTTCAAACTCACTCAGTTTCTTTTCACAAGCCTCGCTGAAATCCCACTCCAATTTCATTTCATTGGTTTTGGTCTTGATCTGGGTATCGAAACCTTTTCGAATAGTAAAATATTTGAAAATCTAGATAAAGAAGGCTTTGAATTCAATGAGATACTGAGCCAAATAATTGGGAATGTTTTATTGCGAGAGTTCGTCAAGTTGTTTGAAATCATCGGCCACTAACGCAGCTTCGTCTTCGACAATAGTAAGAAATTCATTTTCAAACAGGTGTTGTTTGAGCTGTTGCAAATTAAGGGTGATGAAAGCCTCCAATTCAAGTATAAAACGACTGTCGAACCAAAAGATTGAGCGCTAACAGAGGCATATCAAAGTTTCCGAAGTCGATGTAATGTTTCCGCTGGATTCTTCTGCTTTATAGCCAGGATTTCTTTTTGGCTCAGTGAATTGCTGGAACTGGTGTCTTGCAAGTTGTGATCGTCGACGGAAGCCTGCTGAATTATAGTCTTTTTAACACGAGCTTCTTCAACAACAACTATTTGAGATTCCATCTTGTTGTTATGAGCTTGATCAACAACAATATTTTGGGGCTCTTTTCCAGTGTCGTCATTAGGACCAGGTCGAGGATGACTTTCATTCGAAGCACCTGCGAAAGCATCTTGCCTCTAAAGGCTTAGTTCAGGCTCAACTATGATCTCAGTGTCGACTGCATGTTTATTGGTGTTCTCAACGGGGTTTGGTATGATAATCTGCTCTTGGGATTTGTCATACCCCAAAATTGGCCCTCCATATTTCAAGGCATTTTGGTTCAAACAACCCCTTCAAGCTCCAATGGTCAACAGTCGACTGGTTTGGCCTAAAAGTCAATTATGGTACACACAGTAAAAAGTCATGATTTTTGGTCAACATTCTTCATTTGAAGTGACATTCATCATTTGATCAAGGGTTGATCATGATTCAGCAAGAAAAATTCAAAAATCAACAAAACCAAGCTAAAAGTCAACTGAACTTTGACTGGTCATAACTTTCACATACTTTCTCATAAAATTTCCAACCAAAACTCATTTGGAAGTAATTCAATTCTATACAACTTTGTGTCTCACAAGCCAAGTCCAAAAATGCATCATTCGAAAGATATGAGCTAAAACATTACAGGTCTTTTTATAAGTCCACAAAAAGCCATTTTTTGTCAGGAGCCATGTCTTCAAGATAAAATCCTCAAATGCAAAAAATGTTTCAAAGTGGGTTGTAGAAGACATCTTGGGCTTTCCAAAGAGTACATGAATATCTCCATGTGATCAAAATTGAGGAAGTTATGGATTACACAAGTTGGGCTATTTTGAGAAAATACAAAAAGGCAAAGTGAAGAACTTTAACTTTTTGAGTATTGGGCCTATGAATTTGAGTTTCCCACGTTATTGTAAGCTTGTGGGAGGCCCATGAATCAATTATTAGTTATTTTATGATTTTATCCCATTTATCTTTGAATTTATTCATTTAAATTCAATTTAAATCAATAAAATCATGAATTAATAATGAGAGATTTTATGAATCATTCTCCCAATATTTGATCAGTCATAAATCATCATCCAAGGGCCAATAACACGTGAAAGAAAGCATGGAAATAGAATTTGACTAAAAAGAAAGTTTTGGTGCAAGAACTAAATCAAATTTTTTCCAATCAAAAGAATGATTCCTTTCCAATTCTATGAACCCTAATTCATCCCACTATATATTCACAACATTCTCAGCTCCAAGGGGACGAAAGTTGGCAGCAAGAGGTTAGGGTTCCAAGTCACAAAATTTCACAAAAATACTAGGGCAACTCGGATTCTTCATTCCAACTAGTTTCAAAGACTTCTATTCATTTCATTCAACTCCTGAAGGATTATAGGATAAGCCCAGGTAATTGGTAGCATGTGATTGCACCTGAAACTCATGTATCATGAACACCAACTTGCATTCATATTTTAAATTTCGTATTTCATATATTATGATGCCTTAACATGCTTTGATGATATTAACGTGTTCCTAGTGTTATTTAGAGAAGGTTTGAACCATTTATACGAAGCTTTAACGTCCAGAACGCAAAACGCCATAGTTAGGGCATGGAGAAGCTTCATGTTCGTTTTCTAACGTGCAGGCCATTTCAGGACAAATAAACACCACCACTGAATTCGTAGCATCCGATTTAGTAAATGTGAGCACTTTTTGTTTATTAATTGACGTGTTCTTTGAGTTGTTTTTTTTTTCAACAATAGCTACGAAAATTCGTAGCCAATTCCACGGATGTTCCGCGGCAAAATCGTAGCAAATTTTATGGGAGAGATGATGAATAGTGGAGGAAGACTTTGGACTGCATGTGTGGCTGTTGTGTGGATCACCATTGGCCAGTCAAACGGTCTCTTTTTCTCTCTCCACTCGCGATAGGTTATATGCATAACAGCAGGCCCCAGTTTGATTCCCTTTTGACTTTTACCAATTAATTCATGTTTATATATTTAATGATTGGTTATGAGATCATTGACAGCGAACAAAAAGCAGCACAAGTGGCAAAGAACCAAGGCTGGTAACCAATAAGGGGTGGGATTGATTCCCAGCATCGTAACCCTTTGCACTTATTTTTTTTGTATAACTGTGTGTGATTCTTTGTTCACAGATCCTACGCTTCTAGCTCATGCAGGCTCATGGTACGCCTCCCACTCTTTACCATTGGATCTCCACACGTAAAGATCTGAAGGCCTGGGAATGCTCCCCCTGGTGCTCCTTCAATGATCTCCCTCATTTGCACTTATTTTTTTTGTATAACTGTGTGTGATTCTTTGTTCACAGATCCTACGCTTCTAGCTCATGCAGGCTCATGGTACGCCTCCCACTCTTTACCATTGGATCTCCACACGTAAAGATCTGAAGGCCTGGGAATGCTCCCCCCTGGTGCTCCTTCAATGATCTCCCTCACAGGATCCAGCACGCCTTGGCAGTTTGGGCCTGGATGTTTTGATCCACACCCCCTCTTTTTCTTGTTTGCGATTCTGGCCCATTTGGTTTGTTTTTGCTAACCCTTTTTTATCTTGCTTTTAATTAAGTCAAGGTTTTTTAACTAAAATAATTAATTTGATTAATTAGTTATTTAACCAATTAAGTTTTTTTAGACCAAAATAATTGATTAGGTTAATTAGGTTTTTTAGCCAATTAGGTTTTTGAGCCGATATAATTAATTAGGTTTTAACCAATAATTAATTAAATAATTTAGGATTAGGGTTAATTAATTTTAATTAGGTTTTCACCTCATAACCCTATTTTTTCTCAAATCCTAATCTCATTCTATTGTCATCGATTCTTCGATTTTTTTCCTTGTGTGTTTAATTATTTTTAATTATGTATTTGTTCAGAGGTTGTAATAATTTTAATTAGGTTTATTCTTCCGTATTTTTTCAATATTATGTAACTGCTTCGAGGTTGTAATAGTTTTAACTAGGATTTTATTTTCCGCACTCCCTGATTTTATTGTAATCCCCTCCCCGAAGTCTTGTAATAGCGTAGGACTTTATTTCTTCTGCTTTTATTTTCTGTACTATATAACTGTTAGATGATAATAGGATGGCAAGATAAAATCAAACTAGAATAACCCTAATTTTCAAGATTAAATAAATCAAGCACTTTTGTTCACACACTCACCTTTAGGGTAATCCTCTCTTATGTTGCCTTTCATCGAATAATAGTCAAGTCCCTCGAGCATAGGGATACCTTAGAAAATGTTGCCTCCGATTTAAATCATCATAGTCCCTCCGATTTAAAGATCATTGTCCCTTCTATGTTGCCTACGATATAAATGATCTCGTCCCTCGATTAAATGATGATAGTCCCTTCGAATGCTAAGGTATCCTTACTTGTTGCCTTTTGTGACTATTCACGTCCAATGCATAGGACTTCCTACCCTCTTTATGGTATGGATAACCCCTATGACTATTCGATGACTTTTTGATGACCCTTTACATCCAATGAAAGGACTTCCCACTAACCGATGGTGTGGATAGTCTCTTTCCCTTAAATGAAAGTCTTTAAGAATAAGATAGACCTTAAGAACTTAGGGTAGGTAACTCCTAATTGCTTGCTCAATTCAAAAAACAATTCAAATTACTTTTCACACCTCACTTTTCAAAAACATCTTTCAAGACAAGTACTTTATATATATATTCGAATGATGAATCATTACAAAGTCAAGTTCTTTCATAAACTGTTTTTTCTAAACACACACTACACTTTCAAAGGAGTCAAACAAAATAAGTGAGCTAAGCAATTAAGAGCCATGGATAACCATGGATACAAAGGGTGCTAACACCTTCCCTTTGTATAACCTAACCCCTAAACTCAAAATCTTTCAAAAGGTCTTTCGTGTTCTTTTTGCCTTTCCTAATTGGATAAAATAAAAGTCGGTGACGACTCTTGCTATCCGCACATTTAAAAAAGTCAGTTCTCCCACCGTATTACAGGATTGTTCCTAGAATTATGGTAATGTTAGAACAAAAAACTTGACTCACAAAGTTAAAAAACACATTTAATACCTTAAGAGTCGGGACAGATGATATCAAGACAGATGATATGGCATTTGTTCTCGATACTGAATAATAGCATTCACCTATAAATTTTGCACGTAGATAAATCATAGAGTGACAACCAACATAAATTATAGTTTGAGATTTATGTCTCAATTCAAACAGCAATGTTAGGATAGATGTCTTGACATCATCTGCTGACAGCACACATATATACCACGTGTAATGCCCCAATATTTAATTATTTATTTAATTAAATATTTTGGAATATTTTAATTAATTGAATATTTTATCGTCGAAGTCGGAATTATTTTATTAAGTCGGTATATTAAAATAATCGGATATTATTTTATAGAATAAAAATAGTAGTATTATTTTCATACTAAGAAGTGAATATAATTATTGGGCTTAGTTGTGGTGTTATTGAGTATTAAGGGGGTGTGCAATTTGGACCCATTATGACATAAGGGACTAAGTGGTACTACATTTCATTTGTTGGAAAAAAAAATAGAAACTCAGCAAGCTCAATTGTGGACAAAGAGAGAAAAAGGAGTGGAGAACTAGGGTTCTTGAGAAGTGAAGAAAGAGACCAAAAGGATTGCTCTCAAGTGCCATTTTTCTTCAAATTTTTCCATTGATTTCGTAGAGTTGCACTCAATCTAAGGTAAGGGGGATTCTTACTATCTAAATGGGAATATGATAGATTATATGTGGGTTTAGAGTATAGATGGGTTATTGTGTTGAGTTGAATTTATTTTTTTGTGAGTGTTTGAAATCTAAATTGATTTTATAATGTTGATGTTGTTGTTTCTGGAATTAAATAAATATTTGAGACAACCGCTATAGCCCATGGGACGGTTCGGCGCTTGTGCCTGCCATTGACATCCGGCGTAACTAAGTGACAGGCGGAGTTTTGTTTTGTCTTGTTCATATCCTGTTCATACATGTGCCTTCTATCTCATTGTTTTATATTTGCTAGAATGTATATATATATATATATATATATATATATATATATATATATATATATATATATATATATATATATATATATATATATATATATATATATATATATATATATATTATATATATAATGGTATATATATGTATATAGAATGGAATTGAAACACCCTTAAGTCAAGTGTGTGTCGTTTCACACTATTCCCATTGCATCTTGTTATTTTAGTTTTTATTTTCACTGTGTGTGTTGTTTGATTTGTGGCTTTGCTGTCCTAATATATTACATTGTTTTATTTTCTATTTCTATACTTTCACTAAAGATACCAACATGATGGAATGGTATGAAGCAATAGTAATTATGAGATGATATATATAATTTAAAACAGTCCCGCTTGACCGAAATAGTTGAATTAAACGGTATAATTAGTTATCCGGAATTTGATGAAAATTTACGTGGTAGCTAAGTTTAATTAGTAGATTAACACCGTGGTGTTATTTTGTTGAAATTGTGATATTTTACGAATTGACCAAAATTGTGTTTGATTTAAATATTCTTTATAAATAAAAATAAAGATGATATATGCATACTAGTAGGTGGGGCGGTCACCCCATGATGTGAAATTAGAGTGTCCATAATCTATATCCCATGTTTGGAACTTGCTTAATAGGTAGTTGATTTTGCTTGAAAAATTGTCCATTAACCAAACACATAATGTCTATTAGAATAGGAAAAGAAACAAAGAAAATTAAAAGAGGTTATGTACATACATGTGGGGTGGTGGTCACGTGAGAATGGTGGTCCCACTCTCTTTTCTTTTCTCCATGTTTTGTTTTGTAGATACAACATATGAAGGTTCTTCTTTTGGCACATTATATTTCATTAGTAAACTTATGCATACACATATGTTTAGTTGAAATAGAAATTATTAAGTTACATGGAATAAAAATCGTTGGCAGGTTTAATAGTAAATTTAAAACTAATAGAAGGTTTGATTAATTGATGGCAGGTTTAGACAATTAGAATTGATAGCAGAATAATGTTAATAACAGTCCCAATTTAACCGATTAGCCGAATTAATAGATTTAACGGTATAATTAGTTATCCGAAATTTAATGAAAATTTATATGGTAATTAAATTTAATTAGTAGATAAGTGTGGTTAATTTATTTTGTTGAAAACCTGTTGGATAATAGTTAATATCATATTTAGTTAATTGAGATAATACTTAGGAGTTGGTTGTTTTATTCAATATATCGACGAGTTACAATCCTTTATGTATTTGACTAAAAGTTGTAGTTTTAAATTAAATACTTGTGTTGCGATGAATATTGTGATTATCGATATTGTTTTTTTTGTATTTGTTCTGTGGGTAGCCTTAAGGTGTGAATCCAAGTGAATTTTGATACTGTATATATGTTGCTATGAAGTTGATAATCTCGTTGCTAAGATTGTGTTGTGAGCCTTTGGCTAAAGTTGAACGGTGTGATTGTTGATATGTGACCGTTGTTGTGTTGTTGTTATTTTGTTGTCGAATCGTGGTCGTTGTATGTTTCCACATAGCATATCATAACATAAAGTTGAATGGTGTGATGTTGATATGTGACCGTGTTGAAGGCTTTGCCTTATGCCTCGGAATTACTGGCAATATTCTAAGTTGGGAGTTTTACTCCAATGGTACCACATGCATATGCACAGTTGAGTCGCATTTGTGTCGTTATTAGTTGTTGTTGATCGAAGTTGTTGTTTATGCATTGTAATGCTTATGTGTTGATTTGTTGAAGATGCCGATGTGTTGATATCAAGACTATTCTTTGATGATGTTCTTTGTGTTGTTTATGTTGATGTTGTGTGAAACGGTGATTAATTTATATTCCTTACCTAATATATGATTTATCATAATCCTATTTATATAGTTTGATATCTCACCCTTTCTGTTTGAATGTTGCCTCCACGTGGGTAACGTGCAGGTAATCCAGATGAGTAGCTGTTTCCGCTTATAGTCGAGTCCTGGGTGTCATTGCTCTGATACGTAGCACTTGGGGGGAAATGAACACTTGCTTGATGTTGTTATTTGTTTATTGAACCTTATGATGTATTTGAGGAGTTGTTTGTATTGCTGCTTTTTATGATTCAAAAGATGTTATGTCTTAATTGTTGAATCATCGTGAATCTGTTGCATGTTGAACCTAAGTTTGGGTTATGCTCTGAATACTATGTATTCAGAAGTTGAGATATATGTTATGAGTTTTGTTCACTCCAATCCTGATAGTGTTATGTATTAGTTTAGAAAGCATGACAGGTTTAGGTTTATGTTGAATGTGTGACATCCTGATTCTGTTGAGAATTTTTCTACTCTGATTTTTTCCGCATAAATGCTTGGGGTAGATTCGGGGTGTTACATAGTGGTATCAGAGCAGGTCGGTCTTGTCCGACCAAGTGTCGAGTCGTAGTGTAGTATAACAATCGTTTATTGTTTTTGTGCTGATTGTTTTTGTGTTGTAGTGACGCTATGGCTGGGAGGAATGATGCTGCAATAGCTGCTGCTTTGGAAGCGATGGCTCAAGCTATGCAGAACCAACCGAATGTTGACGAGAATGTTGGATCTCGTAGTTTGGCGACTTTCCAAAGGGAGAATCCGCCGGTGTTCAAGGGTACGCATGACCCTGATGGTGCTCTTGATTGGTTGAAGGAGCTCAAGCGAATCTTCCGTGTTATGGATTGCACTCCAGCTCAGAAGGTCAGATATGGCACTCATATGCTGGCTAAAGAAGCTGATGATTGGTGGTTGGAGTTTTCAGGTGAGGAAGTCACTTGGAATGTGTTCCGTAGAGAATTTCTGAGGAAGTACTATCCTGAAGATGTTCGGGGTAAGAAAGAGATAGAATTCCTAGAGTTGACGCAAGGGAACAAGTCTGTGACCGAGTATGCTGCCAAGTTCACTGAGTTGATTAAGTTCTATCCTCACTTTGATGGCGAAGGTGCTGAATTTTCTAAGTGCATCAAGTTTCAGAATGGGTTACGCTCGGAGATCAAGAAGGTTGTTGGGTACCAAAAGATCCGTTTGTTTTCTGATTTGGTTGACAGTTGTAGGATCTTTGAGGAAGATAGTAATGCTCATCACAAGATGGTTAATGATAGAAGGGGCAAGAATCAACAAAGTCGTGGGAAACCGTATGATACTAGTAAAGGGAAACAAAGAGTTACTCATGGTCAGAGGTCTAGTGGGGGAGATGCTCCTGCTAGGATTGTATGCTTCAAGTGTGGTCAACCTGGTCATAAGAGCAATGCTTGTACTGCTAATGCGAGGAGGTGTTTCAGATGTGGTAAGATGGGACATGCAATGTCTGATTGCAAGCATAAGGACATGGTATGTTTCACATGTGGCGAAGAGGGACACATTGGTAGCCAGTTTCCAAAGAAGAAGGCACAATCCGGTGGAAAGGTGTTTGCTTTAGCTGGGACTCCTACAACTAGTGGAGACCGACTCATCAGAGGTATATGTTTCATTAATAGTACTCCTTTAATCACTATTATTGATACTGGTGCTACTCATTGTTTTATTGCTTCTGATTGTGTTGAAAGATTGGGTCTTATGTTGTCTTCCATGAATGGAGAGATGGTTGTCGATCTTCCAGCTAAGGGATCGGTTACTACTTCTCTGATGTGTTCAAAGTGTCCTTTGTCGATCTTCGACAAAGACTTTGCTGTTGACTTGATTTGTCTGCCGTTAAGTGGATTAGATGTGATCTTGGGTATGAATTGGTTGGAGTATAACTATGTTCATATCAACTGTTTTAACAAGTCCTTGAGGTTTTCTTCTCCCGAAGAAGAAGGGGTTGGTTTGTTAACTGGTAAGCAGTTGAGGCAATTGATGCAAGACGAAGCACATATGTTCTCGTTGATGGCGTCATTATCTTTTGAGAATAAAGTTAGAATTGATGAGCTAAAGGTGGTGCGAGAATTTCCTGATGTGTTTCCTGATGAAATTCCAGATGTACCTCCAGAAAGAGAAGTTGAGTTTGCGATTGATCTTGTACCTGGTACCAGACCTGTTTCTATGGCACCGTACAGGATGTCTGCATCTGAGTTGTCTGAATTGAAGAAGCAATTAGAAGAGTTGCTTGAGAAAAAGTTTGTAAGACCAAGTGTATCGCCGTGGGGAGCGCCTCTGTTGTTAGTAAAGAAGAAAGATGGAAGTATGAGACTTTGTGTTGATTATCGGCAATTGAATAAAGTGATGATCAAGAACAAGTATCCGCTTCCAAGAATTGATGACTTGATGGATCAATTGGTGGGTGCTAGTGTGTTTTCTAAAATTGATTTGAGGTCCGGATATCACCAGATTAGAGTAAAAGAAGATAATATTCAGAAGACCGCATTTAGGACTCGGTATGGACACTACGAGTATTCGGTGATGCCTTTCGGTGTTACTAATGCGCCGGGAGTATTCATGGAGTACATGAACCGTATTTTTCATACTTATTTGGATCAGTTTGTAGTGGTATTCATTGATGACATTCTTATTTACTCTAAATCTGAAGAAGAACATGAAGAGCATCTGAGAGTTGTGTTGCAAGTTCTGAAAGAGAGGCAATTGTATGCCAAGTTGTCTAAGTGTGAATTCTGGTTGCGTGAAGTTAGTTTCCTTGGTCATGTCATTTCTGGTCATGGCATTACCGTGGATCCTTCTAAAGTTGATGCTATGTTACAATGGGAAGCTCTGAAATCAGCTACTGAGATTAGAAGCTTCTTAGGTTTAGCCGGTTACTATAGACGGTTTATCGAAGGATTTTCTAAATTGGCACTTCCGTTAACAAGATTGACTTGCAAGGGAAAAGCTTTTGTGTGGGATATTCGATGCGAAGAAAGTTTCAATGAGTTGAAGAATAGGTTGACGTCGGCTCCAGTTTTGACTTTGCCTAATCCGAGAGAGCCTTTTGTTGTGTACTGTGATGCTTGTCTGATGGGGTTAGGTGGTGTGCTTATGCAGAATGGTAAAGTGGTGGCTTATGCGTCTAGACAGTTGAGAACTCATGAAAAGAATTATCCTACGCATGATTTAGAGTTGGCTGCAGTGGTCTTTGTGTTGAAAATTTGGAGGCATTATCTTTATGGTTCTAGATTCGAAGTGTTTAGTGACCATAAGTGTTTAAAGTACCTTTTTGATCAGAAATAGTTGAATATGAGGCAGCGAAGGTGGTTAGAATTATTGAAGGATTATGATTTCGGTTTGAACTATCATCCCGGAAAAGCTAATGTTGTGGCCGATGCTTTAAGCCGAAAGACTTTGCATATATCGGCTATGATGGCTAAGGAGTTGGAGTTGATTGAGCAGTTCCGAGATTTGAGCTTAGTTTGTGAAGTGACACCGCATAGTTTTATGTTGGGAATGTTAAGGATTAACAATGACTTTCTCGACAATATCAAAGAGGCTCAGAAGCTAGATGTGAAGTTGGTGGATTTGATGGTAGGAACCGATCGACTTGAGAATGATAATTTCAAGTTAGATGCGCGTCGTGTGTTGAGATTCCGAGATTGTATTTGCATTCCTGATGATGAAGATATTAAGAAAGTGATTCTTGAAGAGAGTCATAGAAGCAGTTTGAGTATTCATCCAGGAGCTACAAAGATGTATCAAGACTTGAAGAGTTTGTTTTGGTGGGCTGGTATGAAACGTGATGTGGCACAATTTGTGTATGCTTGTTTGACTTACCAAAAGTCAAAGATCGAGCATCAGAAGCCTGCAGGGTTGATGCAACCGTTAGAAGTTCCAGAATGGAAATGGGATAGCATTTCGATGGACTTTGTGACAGGATTACCTAATACCTTGAGAGGATTTGATTCAATTTGGGTGATTGTTGATAGGCTTACGAAGTCGGCACACTTTATACCTATTAACATCACATTCCCGATTGCGAAGTTAGCAGAGATATATGTCAGGGTGATTGTAAAGTTGCATGGTGTTCCTTTGTGTATTGTGTCTGATAGAGATCCGAGGTTTACTTCCGATTTCTGGAAGAGTTTGCAAGGGGCGTTGGATTCTAAGTTGAGGTTGAGTACGGCGTATCATCCACAGACGGATGGTCAGACCGAGAGGACTATTCAGTCATTAGAGGATTTGTTGAGAGCATGTGTTCTTGAGCAGGGAGGTTCGTGGGATACGTATCTTCCGTTGATTGAGTTCACTTACAATAATAGTTACCATTCTAGTATTGGGATGGCACCTTTTGAGGCGTTGTAGGGTCGGAAGTGTAGGACTCCGTTGTGTTGGCATGAATTGGGTGAGAGTGTGGTACTTGGACCTGAGATTGTTAGGGAGACTACTGAGAAAGTGAAACTTATTCGAGATAAGATGAAAGCTTCTCAAAGTAGGCAGAAAAGTTACCATGACAAGAGGAGGAAAGATTTGGAATTCCAAGCTGGTGATCATGTATTTTTGAGAGTCACGCCTGTAACTGGTGTTGGTCGAGCTCTTAAATCTAAGAAGCTCACTCCTCGTTTTATTGGTCCATATCAGATATCGGATCGAGTTGGGAAAGTTGCTTACCGTGTAGCGTTACCGCCAAATCTTGCTAATTTGCACGATGTGTTTCATGTGTCACAACTCCGGAAGTATGTTTCTGATCCGTCTCATGTGATTCAGATGGACGATGTGCAAGTGCGTGGTAATCTCACGGTAGAGACGATGCCTGTGCGAATTGAGGACCGTGAGATGAAGGTTCTAAGGGGCAAAGAGATTGCGTTGGTGAAAGTTGTCTGGTTGGGAGCTGCTGGTGAAAGCTTAACCTGGGAGATGGAGAGCAGGATGCGAGACTCCTATCCCGAGTTATTTGAATCAAGTAAATTTCCATTTTCGAGGATGAAAATATTCTAGTGGGGGAGAGTTGTAACGCCATAATATTTAATTATTTATTTAATTAAATATTTTGGAATATTTTAATTAATTGAATATTTTATCGTCGAAGTCGGAATTATTTTATTAAGTCGGTATATTAAAATAATCGGATATTATTTTATAGAATAAAAATAGTAGTATTATTTTCATACTAAGAAGTGAATATATTTATTGGGCTTAGTTGTGGTGTTATTGAGTATTAAGGGGGTGTGCAATTTGGACCCATTATGACATAAGGGACTAAGTGGTACTACATTTCATTTGTTGGAAAAAAAAATAGAAACTCAGCAAGCTCAATTATGGACAGAGAGAGAAAAAGGAGTGGAGAACTAGGGTTCTTGAGAAGTGAAGAAAGAGACCAAAAGGATTGCTCTCAAGTGCCATTTTTCTTCAAATTTTTCCATTGATTTCGTAGAGCTGCACTCAATCTAAGGTAAGGGGGATTCTTACTATCTAAATAGGAATATGATAGATTATATGTGGGTTTAGAGTATAGATGGGTTATTGTGTTGAGTTGAATTTATTTTTTTGTGAGTGTTTGAAATCGAAATTGATTTTATAATGTTGATGTTGCTGTTTCTGGAATTAAATAAATATTTGAGACAACCGCTATAGCCCATGGGACGGTTCGGCGCTTGTGCCTGCCATTGACATCCGGCGTAACTAAGTGACAGGCGGAGTTTTGTTTTGTCTTGTTCATATCCTGTTCATACATGTGCCTTCTGTCTCATTGTTTTATATTAGCTAGCATGTATATTATATATATATATATATATATATATATATATATATATATATATATATATAATGGTATATATATGTATATAGAATGGAATTGAAACACCCTTAAGTCAAGTGTGTTTCGTTTCACACTATTCCCATTGCATCTTGTTATTTTGGTTTTTATTTTCACTGTGTGTGTTGTTTGATTTGTGGCTTTGCTGTCCTAATATATTACATTGTTTTATTTTCTATTTCTATACTTTCACTAAAGATACCAACATGATAGAATGGTATGAAGCAATAGTAATTATGAGATGATATATATAATTTAAAACAGTCCCGTTTGACCGAAATAGTTGAATTAAAAGGTATAATTAGTTATCCGGAATTTGATAAAAATTTACGTGGTAGCTAAGTTTAATTAGTAGATTAACATCGTGGTGTTATTTTGTTGAAATTGTGATATTTTACGAATCGACCAAAATTGTGTTTGATTTAAATATTCTTTATAAATAAAAATAAAGATGATATATGCATACTAGTAGGTGGGGCGGTCACCCCATGATGTGAAATTAGAGTGTCCATAATCTATATCCCATGTTTGGAACTTGCTTAATAGGTAGTTGATTTTGCTTGAAAAATTGTCCATTAACCAAACACATAATGTCTATTAGAATAGGAAAAGAAACAAAGAAAATTAAAAGAGGTTATGTACATACAAGTGGGGTGGTGGTCACGTGAGAATGGTGGTCCCACTCTCTTTTCTTTTCTCCATGTTTTGTTTTGTAGATACAACATATGAAGGTTCTTCTTTTGGCACATTATATTTCATTAGTAAACTTATGCATACACATATGTTTAGTTGAAATAGAAATTATTAAGTTACATGGAATAAAAATCATTGGCAGGTTTAATAGTAAATTTAAAACTAATAGAAGGTTTGATTAATTGATGGCAGGTTTAGACAATTAGAATTGATAGCAGAATAATGTTAATAACAGTCCCAATTTAACCGATTAGCCGAATTAATAGATTTAACGGTATAATTAGTTATCCGAAATTTAATGAAAATTTATATGGTAATTAAATTTAATTAGTAGATAAGTGTGGTTAATTTATTTTGTTGAAAACCTGTTGGATAATAGTTAATATCATATTTAGTTAATTGAGATAATACTTAGGAGTTGGTTGTTTTATTCGATATATCGACGAGTTACAATCCTTTATGTATTTGACTAAAAGTTGTAGTTTTAAATTAAATACTTGTGTTGCGATGAATATTGTGATTATCGATATTGTTTTTTTTGTATTTGTTCTGTGGGTAGCCTTAAGGTGTGAATCCAAGTGAATTTTGATATTGTATATATGTTGCTATGAAGTTGATAATCTCGTTGCTAAGATTGTGTTGTGAGCCTTTGGCTAAAGTTGAACGGTGTGATTGTTGATATGTGACCGTTGTTGTGTTGTTGTTATTTTGTTGTCGAATCGTGGTCGTTGTATGTTTCCGCATAGCATATCATAACATAAAGTTGAACGGTGTGATGTTGATATGTGACCGTGTTGAAGGCTTTGCCTTATGCCTCGGAATTACTGGCAATATTCTAAGTTGGGAGTTTTACTCCAATGGTACCACATGCATATGCACAGTTGAGTCGCATTTGTATCGTTATTAGTTGTTGTTGATCGAAGTTGTTGTTTATGCATTGTGATGCTTATGTGTTGATTTGTTGAAGATACCGATGTGTTGATATCAAGACTATTCTTTGATGATGTTCTTTGTGTTGTTTATGTTGATGTTGTGTGAAACGGTGATTAATTTATATTCCTTACCTAATATGTGATTTATCATAATCCTATTTATATAGTTTGATATCTCACCCTTTCTGTTTGAATGTTGCCTCCACGTGGGTAACGTGCAGGTAATCCAGATGAGTAGCTGTTTCCGCTTATAGTCGAGTTCTGGGTGTCATTGCTCTGATACGTAGCACTTGGGGGGAAATGAACACTTGCTTGATTTTGTTATTTGTTTATTGAACCTTATGATGTATTTGAGGAGTTGTTTGTATTGCTTCTTTTTATGATTCAAAAGATGTTATGTCTTAATTGTTGAATCATCGTGAATCTGTTGCATGTTGAACCTAAGTTTGGGTTATGCTCTGAATACTAGATGGCAGGCTACGCTGACTGACAAAAGGAATGTTAGAAGCTATTAAAGGCAACGTCAGTAGACACAGCGTAAACAAGGCTCGAGGTAGTTGACAAAAGAGTGAAACATTAAATGCAATGCTGTACGGAATACGCAAAGCATTAAATGCTCCCAACGGTCATCTTCTCAAGTGCCTATAAATATGAAGTTCTGATGAGAAGCAAGGTTACCGATTCTGACGAATTCTGTGAATACAAACTTGCTGAAACGCTGTTCAAATCAAAGCTCACAAACTTCATTTTCATCAAAGCTCACTACATTGCTGTTGTAATATATTAGTGAGATTAAGCTTAAACTTTAAGAGAAATATCACTGTTGTGATTATAGCTTTTCAGAAGCATTGTAATACTCTTAGAATTGATTACATTAATTTGTAAGTAACTAGAGTGATCAAGTGTGATCAGGATACTCTAGGAAGTCTTAGCTTGTGTCTAAGCAGTTGTAACTAGAGTGATCACGTGGTGGTCAGGATACTCTAGAAAGTCTTAGCTTGTGTCTAAGCAATTGTTCCTGGAGTGATCAGGTTGTGATCAGGATACTCTAGAAGACTTAGTCGCGGGCTAAGTGGAAAACCATTGTATTCTGTTGAGATTAGTGGATTAAATCCTCAGGTAAGGTAAATCACTCCAAGGGGGTGGACTGGAGTAGTTTAGTTAACAACGAACCAGGATAAAAATAACTGTACAATTTGTTTTTATCGTTCAAGTTTTTAGACTACACTTATTCAAACCCCCCCTTTCTAAGTGTTTTTCTATCCTTCAATTGGCATCAGAGCGCCGGTTCTAAGGTGCAAGCACTTAATCGTGTTTAGAAGAGATTCAAGAAGAGAAAAACGCTTCAGTAAAAGATGGCTGGTGAAATTCCAACAAACCCACCTGCATCTACATCTGGCTCTGCTGAACAATATAATGGTAACAATGGTTATACTAGACCACTAGTATTTGATGGTGAAAACTTTGAATATTGGAAAGATAAACTGGAAAGTTACTTTCTTGGTCTAGATGGTGAACTATGGGATCTTCTGATGGATGGTTACAAACATCCAGTGAAAGCTAGTGGCGTAAGGCTTACAAGGCAAGAAATGGATGATGATCAGAAGAAGCTTTTCAAGAATCATCATAAATGTAGAACTGTTTTGCTGAATGCTATCTCTCATGCTGAGTATGAGAAGATATCTAACAGGGAAACGGCCTATGATATATATGAGTCATTGAAAATGACCCATGAGGGAAATGCTCAAGTCAAGGAGACTAAAGCTCTTGCTCTAATCCAGATATATGAAGCCTTCAAGATGGAGGATGATGAAAACATTGAGAAGATGTTCTCAAGATTTCAAACGCTAACTGCTGGATTAAGAGTTCTGGATAAAGGTTACACCAAGGCTGATCATGTAAAGAAGATTATCAGAAGCTTACCCAGAAGATGGGGTCCAATGGTAACAGCATTCAAGATTGCAAAGAATCTGAATGAAGTTTCTTTGGAAGAGCTTATCAGTGCCTTGAGAAGCCATGAAATAGAGCTGGACGCAAACGAGCCTCAAAAGAAAGGTAAGTCTATTGCATTAAAATCTAATGTTAAAAAATGCACTAACGCTTTTCAGGCTAAAGAAGAAGATTCTGAAGAATCAGAATCAGAAGAAGAAGATGAACTGTCCATGATCTCCAGAAGGGTAAACCAACTCTGGAAGAGCAAGCAAAGGAAGTTCAGAGGCTTCAGAAGTTCAAAGAGATTTGAACGAGGAGAATCTTCTGGTGACAGAAGATCTGACAAGAAGAAGGCTGTCTGCTATGAGTGCAATGAGCCTGGACACTTCAAGAATGAATGTCCAAAACTTCAGAAGGAGAATCCCAAGAAGAAGTTTCATAAGAAGAAAGGTCTTATGGCAACATGGGATGATTCTGAATCAGAATCAGAATCAGACTCTGAAGGAGAGCAAGCCAACTTCGCGCTGATGGCTACAGAAGATGATGGATCAGAATCTACATCAGAATCAGATTCTGAAGAGGTATTTTCTGAACTATCTAGAGAAGAGTTAGTTTCCAGTTTAACAGAAGTTCTGGAACTCAAGGCTCATCTTAGTATCAAATACAAAAAGCTGAAGAAGCAGTTTGAATTTGAAACTAAGAAGCTGGAAGTGGAAAATTCTGAACTGAAGGAAAAAGTTTTAAATCTATCCAAAGATAGTGGATCTCCTTCTGAAACAGAAAAATCCATTCCGAGTCTCAATCATATTCTGAAAGAATATGACTCGAGCTTCAGAAAGTTCTTATCTAGAAGTATTGGCAGAAGTCATCTTGCTTTTATGATATATGGTGTTTCTGGAAACAGAAGGTTTGGATTTGGCTATGAGGGTGATACCTCACATAAATTTGAACCTATTGATGATCTGAAGATCACATACAAGCCATTGTATGATCAGTTCAAATATGGCCATGCACATGATATTAGGCTCACTTCACATGCACAGAGTATTAACACTGTTCACACCAAGAAGCATGTGACACATCCTAAGAAATATCATGCTGACAAACCTAAAGAATGCAATGCTGTTCCTCCTGTTAAATATTATGCTAAACCCAAGTTCAATCAGAACTTGAGGAGAACTAACAAGAAAGGACCCAAGAAATTGTGGGTACCTAAGATGAAGATAATTTCTGTTGCAGATATCCTTGGCTGCAAAGAGGACAAAAAGCAAAATGTCATGGTACCTGGACTCTGGGTGCTCACGACACATGACGGGAAGAAGGTCTACATTCCAAGACCTGGTGCTTAAACCAGGTGGAGAAGTCAAGTTTGGAGGAGATCAGAAGGGCAAAATCATTGGCTCTGGAACCATAAGTCTTGGTAACTCTCCTTCCATAACTAATGTACTTCTTGTAGAAGGATTAACGCATAACTTATTATCCATAAGTCAATTAAGTGACAATGGTTATGATATAATCTTCAATCAAAAGTCTTGCAAGGCTGTAAGTCAGAAGGATGGCTCAATCTTATTTACAGGCAAGAGAAAGAACAACATTTATAAGATTGATCTTTCAGATCTTGAGAAGCAGAAGGTGACATGCCTTATGTCTGTTTCTGAAGAGCAATGGGTCTGGCACAGAAGATTAGGACATGCTAGTTTGAGAAAGATTTCTCAGATTAACAAACTAAATCTGGTCAGAGGACTCCCAAATCTGAAATACAAATCAGATGCTCTTTGTGAAGCATGTCAGAAGGGCAAGTTCTCCAAACCTGCATTCAAGTCTAAGAATGTTGTTTCTTCCTCAAGGCCGCTAGAACTCTTGCACATTGATCTGTTTGGCCCAGTCAAAACAGCATCTCTCAGAGGAAAGAAATATGGATTAGTCATCATAGATGATTATAGCCGCTGGAATGGGTAAAGTTCTTAAAACACAAGGATGAGTCTCATTCAGTGTTCTTTGAATTCTTCACTCAGATCCAATCTGAGAAGGAGTGCAAGATCATTAAGGTCAGAAGTGATCATGGTGGCGAATTTGAGAACAGATTCTTTGAGGAGTTCTTCAAAGAAAATGGTATTGCCCATGATTTCTCCTGTCCTAGAACTCCACAGCAAAATGGAGTTGTAGAGCGAAAGAATAGGACTCTACAAGAAATGGCCAGAACCATGATCAATGAAACCAATATGGCTAAGCATTTCTGGGCAGAAGCAATAAACACTGCATGTTACATTCAGAATAGAATCTCTATCAGACCTATTCTAATTAAGACTCCTTATGAATTGTGGAAGAACAGAAAGCCCAACATTTCATATTTCCATCCTTTTGGATGTGTATGTTTTATTCTGAATACTAAAGATCATCTTGGTAAGTTTGATTCTAAAGCACAAAAGTGTTTCCTTCTTGGATATTTTGAACGCTCTAAAGGCTACAGAGTATACAATACTGAAACATTGATTGTAGAAGAATCAATCAATATCAGGTTTGATGATAAGCTTGGTCTTGAAAAACCAAAGCAGCTTGAGAATTTTGCAGATATAGATATTGATATATCAGAAGCTGTAGAACCAAGAAGCAAAGCTGGCAGAAGCTGGCAGTCTCAGAAGCAATGGATCAGAAGATCAAGTTGCTGCATCTTTAGAGAATCTCAGGATTTCTGAAGAGCCAACTGTCAGAAGATCACCCAGACTTGCATCAGCTCATTCAGAAGATGTGATCCTTGGAAAGAAAGACGATCCCATCAGAACAAGGGCATTCCTTAAGAACAATGCAGACTGTCAATTAGGTCTTGTTTCTTTGATCGAGCCAACTTCTGTTGATCAAGCTCTAAGAAGATCCAGACTAGATAATTGTCATGCAAGAAGAACTCAATCAGTTTACAAGGAATGATGTATGGGACTTGGATCCTAGACCAAAAGGATTTAACATTATCGGCACTAAGTGGGTATTCAAAAACAAGCTAAGCGAGAAGGGAGAAGTGGTAAGAAACAAAACCAGACTGGTTGCTCAGGGCTATAGTCAGCAAGAAGGGATTGACTACACAGAAACCTTTGCACCAGTGGCCAGGTTAGAATCTATTCGTCTATTAATTTCTTTTGCCACTCAACACAACATCATTCTTTATCAGATGGATGTCAAGAGTGCCTTCTTAAATGGTTATATAGATGAAGAAGTTTATGTCCATCAACCTCCTGGTTTTGAAGACTCCAAGTCTCCAAATCATGTTTTTAAATTAAAGAAATCATTATATGGATTGAAGCAAGCTCCTAGAGCTTGGTATGAACGTTTAAGTTCTTTCCTTATGGAAAATGGTTTCACTAGAGGAAAAGTGGACACTACTCTCTTTTGTAAAACCTTTAAAAAGGATATTTTAATCTGTCAAATATATGTTGATGATATCATCTTTGGAACATCTAATGCTACACTTGGAAAGGAGTTTGCTGAGTCTATGCAGGCTGAATTTGAAATGAGCATGATGGGAGAACTCAAGTATTTCCTTGGGATTCAAATCAACCAAACTTATGATGGAACCTATGTTCATCAAACGAAGTATGTGAAAGCACTTGTGAAGAAGTTTAATCTTTCTGAAAGCAAAGAAGCCAAAACTCCTATGCATCCAACATGTGTCCTAGGTAAGAATGAGGTAAGTAAGAAGGTAGATCAGAAGTTGTACAGAGGTATGATTGGTTCTCTTCTATACCTAACTGCTTCTAGACCTGACATTCTCTTCAGTGTTTGCTTGTGTGCTAGATTCCAATAAGATCCGAGAGAATCTCATTTAACTGCTGTTAAGAGAATTCTGAGGTATCTGAAAGGTACTACTAATGTTGGTTTAGTCTACAGAAGATCCAAAGAATACAACTTAGTAGGATTCTGTGATGCTGACTATGCTGGAGATAGAATTGAAAGAAAGAGCACTTCTGGAAGTTGTCAATTTCTTGGAAGTCATCTGATTTCATGGTACAACAAGAAGCAAGCTACTATTGCCCTCTCAACAACAGAAGCAAAATATGTTGCTGCTGCTGGTTGTAGCACACAAATGCTCTGGATGAGAACTCAGCTAGAAGATTATCAGATATATGAGAGTAACATTCCTATCTTCTGTGATAATACTTCTGCTATATGTTTATCAAAGAATCCTATCTTACATTCAAAAGCTAAACATATTGAGATTAAACATCATTTCATAAGGGACTATGTTCAGAAGGGTGTTATATCTTTAAACTTTGTGGATACAGACCATCAATGGGCTTATATCTTTACAAAACCCCTTGCTGAAGATAGGTTTAAGTACATTCTGAAGAATATCAGTATGGACTTGTGCCCAGAATGAGAAGATGAGAAGATCTTTGTTTGAGTATCTTCTGAAATGTGTTAAGACTAGGCAGCCATAAGAAGTTCTGATACTAATCAATTAGAATCTCTGATTCTGTTATCTCTAACGTGTCATTATCTAAGTTGATTCAGAAGCTCTTTTAAAGTAAAACAGCTGTCACCAGTCTCTTCAGAAAATGAACACGTATTCACTATTTCTGGACAAGCATGCGTGCAGTTGAGGGGACGCCTACTTAGGTAACTGTGCTAATCACTTCTTTTGTCATAATTATCTCTCCTCACGTCACGTAACATTAAATGATATCCATCATTTCTTTTTATTTCTTTTCTTTTATATTCTTCAAACGTTTCTTTTTCCCTCTTATATTTCTCTCTCTTGCATTCAGTTTCATCTTTTGCTCTCTCTCTCTCTCTCTCTACATTCATATCATAAACCCTAGCGGTTTTCACTATCTGCAACATCACCATGAATCCTTCGTCAAGCTCATCAAATCAAGCAACTGATCGTAAACAAAAGAGAAAGGCAACCGAAGAATCTGAAAACAAACCAAAAAGGACAAGGATCACCTACGATCCTCTCAAGGTGAATCCTTTTGAAGCTATGTTGTCTGGAAACTACTCTAGACATGTGTTTAAACCCCTTGAAGGTATCCCTCAATCACCTCCCTCTTCACAGACCTCCACCACCTCTTCCTCTTCATTCATCTCTCTGCAACCACCATCATCACCGTCTGATATATCTTCCCCCTCAACCCATCTCACAGATATCTCCTCATCTCTCTCACACCCTTTTCCCACCAGAACACCTAACCCCTACAGCTGTGTGTATCCTGATTCCAGATTCACAGTCAACCCTCCAACACCTACCACTCATACCTATCTAGAGCTTTTACACTCAGATGTAAATAGCTGGTTGGAGATTCTGGGTGCTGCACACCTTAACCATCTGGATGAGCCTGCTACCTGCAACCTCTGGGAAGCCTTTCGCCAGGATTTTCTGGTTAGGGCTATGGATGTCCAGAGAAGGATCATGACTGAAGCACCTGGTGCTCGTGGTCTTCTTTTGGAAGCTGGTGAAAGCAGCTATCACCATCTCATCAGGAACAGAAGAGTTCTTGAAGAGAGGATACCTGCAGATGAGATGGAAGAAGGAAATCCCTGCAGAGACATCGTGGTATGGAGACCATGGAATCCAGTGCTGACTGGAGATTTTCAATGGTTGTTTAATTGGTTCAGAATGAACCCTTCTGAAAGCGCTCCTCACATGGTCTTTCCAGAAGTGGTTTATCCTGCAGAAGTTGCTGGTCCAACTCCTCCAACAAACCTAGCAGCTATTCTTCAGGCGTTGGAAGTTGGAGCTTCTGAGTTGCCTGAACCAGAATATGCTGAGGCTGCTTCTGAGTCAGACTCAAATGTTGAGATGGAAGGTGCAGAAGCTGAAGACCTTTCAGAAGATCGCCCTGCTGAGATTGCTGTCCCTGTTGGCAGAAGCTCTGGCGCTTCTTCTTCTGGTGAACCCTCAGCTCTGATGAACACTTTGGATGCTCTACATCAGAATCAAGCCATGCTAGCTTCTCGTTTGGACACGCAAGAAGCAACCAATGCTGAGTTTCGCTCCTTCATGGCAAGGCAAACTACAAGCACTGACAGGATTCATGACATACTGGCGCAGATTTTGTCTAGGCTAGGGTCTTAGTCTTTGGTCACTGTAGTTTTCTTTCCTTGTTGCATCTGTTTGTTCTGCATCTTTTTGTGTACTTTCTCTTTCAAATCAATGAAAAAGTTTAATTTTGTTTCATTCCTATTGTCTTTTGCATTTCATCTGAATCTTTTATATTCTTTTTGATGTTATGACAAAAAGGGGGAGAAATGTGATAAATGATCTGATTAATATTATCAGTTACCGAGTAAAAAGGCCCCACATTTCTAACAGAATTTGCAAAGTTCTATGCTTTAAGTTTTGTTGTTGCAGGAATTGAAGATCCTCTTCAAGGAGAAGCAAGTCTAAAGAATCAAGCTCTTGGATTCTTGTGAAGGATAGAAAAACACTTAGAAAGGGGGGGTTTGAATAAGTGTAGCTTTAAAAACTTGACAGATAAAAATAAATTGCACAGTTATTTTTATCCTGGTTCGTTGTTAACTAAACTACTCCAGTCCACCCCCGCAGAGATGATTTACCTCAACTGAGGATTTAATCCACTAATCGCACGGATTACAATGGTTCTCCACTTAGTCAGCAACTAAGTCTTCCAGAGTCTTCTGATCACACACTGATCACTCCAGGAACAACTGCTTAGATACCCTCTAAGACTTTCTAGAGTATTCTGATCCACACGATCACTCTAGTTACAACCTGCTTAGATAACCTCTAAGACTTCCTAGAGTATTCTGATCCACACGATCACTCTAGTTCCTTACAACTTAATGTAATCAATTCTAAGAGTATTACAATTGCTTCTTAAAAGCTATAATCACAAACTGTGATATTTCTCTTAACGTTTAAGCTTAATCTCACTAATATATTACAACAGCAATGTAGTGAGCTTTGATGAAGATGAAGATTCTGAGCTTTGAATACAACAGAGTTTCAGCAAGTTAATATGAGTTGTTTTGTGCAGAATCGTTAAACTTGCTTCTCATCAGAACTTCATATTTACAGGCGTTGGAGAAGATGACCGTTGAGTGCATTTAATGCTTTGCGTGTTCCGTACAGCATCGCATTTAATGTTATACGCTTTTGTCAACTACCTCGAGCCTTGTTCACGCTGTGTCTACTGACGTTGCCTATAGTAGCTTTTAACGTTCCTTTTGTCAGTCAGCGTAGCTTGCCACTTGTACTTCCTTCTGATCTGATGTTTGTGAATACAACGTTTGAATATCATCAGAGTCAAACAGCTTGGTGCAAAGCATCTTCTGATCTTCTGACCTTGAAGTGCTTCTGAGCGTGATACCATCAGAACTTCAGTGCTTCTGATCTCATGTTCTTCTGATGCTTCCATAGACCCATGTTCTGATTCTGCTTCGACCATCTTCTGATGTCTTGCCAGACCATGTTCTGATGTTGCATGCTGAACCCTTTGAGACAAAGCTTCTGAGCGCTGAATTATGCATACTCTTTATATATTTCCTGAAAAGGAAATTGCATTGGATTAGAGTACCATATTATCTTAAGCAAAATTCATATTATTGTTATCATCAAAACTAAGATAATTGATCAGAACAAATCTTGTTCTAACAATCTCCCCCTTTTTGATGATGACAAAAACATATATAAATAATATGAATTTGCGATCAGAAAGAGCAGACGGCAAAAGACAAATTACACAGCTATAGCATAAGCATATGAATATGTCTCCCCCTGAGATTAACAATCTCCCCCTGAGATAAATAATCTCCCCCTGAAATAAATACTCGAAGAACTTTAATAAAAGACTTCCCTGATTATTTCGGTAGAGACGATCACATAAGCTTCTATCTTTAGAGAATTCATAGCTTCTGACTTCTGCTTCCATTGGACAGCTTCAGAACTAGAATTTCTTTAGATCCCTAGAACACTCACAGCTTCTGATTCCTGCTTCCATCTAGGACAGCTTCAGAACTTGAATTTCTTTGATCTTCTGAACATTCACAGCTTCTGATTTCTGCTTCCATCTAGGACAGCTTCAGAACTTGAATTTCTTTGATCTTCAGAACATTCACAGCTTCTGATTTCTGCTTCCATTTAGGACAGCTTCAGAACTTGAGTTTTCTGGATCTTTAGAACATTCACAACTTCTGATTTCTGCTTCCCTTGGATAGCTTCAGAGCTTTGAATTTCTACCAACATCACTTCATGCTAGATTTGTATCAGAACATTGTTGAATGTACCAGAGCATCATCAGAGCATCTCTACATCCTGAAATGTTACAGAACAAAAACTAAACGACAAAAGTCAGCATGAACGAGTCAGAACATAAAATGTATATTAGTACACATGATATGTATCAGAGCCATATAGGCTAAAATAATGTATCAGAGCAAATAGAATTTTGTCAGAGCAAATAGACAAATATGGATCAAATTCTATTATCAGTGCTTCTGATTCATTCTTCTTTCTTGCTTCTGATTTCTGAAGCTTGACAGCACTCAGCTTGCTTCAGTTTCCATGAGTTTATTCTTTTTACAGAATAACACTTCTTATGGTTTTGCTTCTTGTGTTTGCTTTGAAGATTCTCTTCACTTCTTTATACCTGCAAAACACTTAAACCATATAGAACTTGCAGTTCTTGTTAGTAAATGCAACTGATTAAATCAAATCATTTATCACATATTTCTCCCCCTTTTTTGTCATATCATCAAAAAACAGAAAAGATTCAGAGACAAACAAAACGAAACACACGGAGGAAGAAGATGATTTCATTGAAGTTCAAACAGCAGGTACAGAAGTACATGAAGATAAGTAAGATCAGATGCACAAAGACAGATGCAACGAAAAGAAAGAAACAACACAGACTCAATCTAAGATGGCCCTAGCCTTGACAAGATCTTGGCCAGCATCTCTTGAACCTCATTGTTGTGTCCATCTTGCCTCACCATGAAAGCTCTATACTCAGCATTGAGTGAGCTTTGCTCATCCTGTCTCTTCTGAATTTCTTCCAGAGTCCTTGCAAGACGAGAAGGTTCATCAGAAGAAGCTTCACCGCTTTCAACCACAGGAATAGCAACTTGATTTGTAGCTTCCATGGATAGATCATTTACAGGGATTTCCTCAACAGGATCTGATTCAGCAACATGATCTTCAGCATCTGCTTCTTGCATAGAAGCATCTCCATATTCTGCAGCAGGAATTTCCGAGTCTCCATTCTCAAGTGCCTGAAGAATGGCAGCTAGATTCCTGGGAGCAGAAGGACCTTCAACTTCTGGTGGGTCAACAACTTTTGGAATGACCAAGCTTGGGTCTTTCTCAGAAGGGTTTTCCCTCAGATAGTCAAAGAGAGTCTTGAAGTCTCCGAGCAGAACAGGATAATCAGGAATAAAGATAACGATATCCCTGCATGGATTTGCTTCCATTTCAGCAGCCAGTCTTGCTACTTCCAATTCATCCACAAAGGGCTTCTCCTCAGCAGCAACACAATTTCTGAGAGGATGGTAGTATATACCATTATCATCCTCCAGAAGGTAACCAGGGTAACCAGGGGCAGCAGCCACTAGTCTTTTCTGTACTCCCATTGCTTCTACTTGAAAATCCTTGCGAAATCTTCTCCAGAGATTTCTTGTAGAAACATCATCCAGACCATTTAGAAATGCATCCTTCAGAAGGTCTAGACTGCTAATCACCTCATGTCTGAAAAGTTCCAGGAAGGTATAGGGTTCAGGTTCAGGCGGATTGAAGGTGAATTTGTAGTCAGGGTAGAGAAGACAGTAAGGTTTAGATTTTCTGGTAGGTAAGGGATGGGATATAGAAGGTGGAGGTGCGGTGGATGAGGAAGAAGGGATATCTGAGAGAATGATTGATGAGGATGGAATATCAGAAATGATAGATTGAGACGAGGATGGAGTATTTGTAAAGGGAATTGGTGAGAAAGATTTATCAGAAGGAGTTGGGGGAAGAATACTTAAAGGTGTGGGGTTTAGAATGGGAGAGGAGAAGGATGATGGAGAAGGATTTGGTAAGGTGAAGTTTATTTTTGGTTCAGAAGGAGGTGATTGGAAAGATGGTTTAGGGACAGAAGGAGGTGGAGTAAAAACCTGTCTGGAGATTTGTACAGAAGAAGAAGATCTGGTTCTGCGAAAGGAATCTCTGATCCTTTTATCTCTTCGTTCTTCAGAGTCCACCTTGTCAGGATCATAGGTGACCCTCAACTTCTTGGCTTTCTCAGCCTCATCTTCTCGGGCTTTTCTTTTTAGCCTAGCCTTTAGTTCCTTCTGATCCTTCTTCAGAAGATCAGCCTTGGACGGAAGTACTCTGCCACGGATCCAAGCAGGATCAATATCTGATTGCTTCCTAACACAATCTTCCAGGTAAGACTTGACAACCTGATGCAGTTCTTCTTGAAACAAGGAGGCAAAACCTTCAACAGCAACTCTTCTTGAGAGAATGTCAGGAAAGCTTGGGCACACAGAAGGTACATTTTGAATGAGTTCTAATCTGAACAAATCCACACCATTAAAAATGGGACCTTGAACTACTCCAAGCAAATGGGATGCATTGAGTTTTCTGATGGAGTCCAGCACTTTGCTTTCAGTAAGAATGTCTGAAATCATTCTTCCAAACGGAATAGTCGTTCTTGAAAGATGAGGGTACTTCGCCCTTTCCTCTTCTCTTGACTCAAGGATTGAAGTCTTTAGATTCTCAAACAGAATGTGAGAAATGTTGATCTCAGTCTTTTTGCCAATGCAGAAAAGAGTGTGCTTGTGATCTGGACTGATGTAAGAAGAGGAGAGCATCCTTTTTCTGTGGTGAAGAGAACCCAGAATAATCTCAGCCCATACTCTATAAAATGGCCTCAAGGTGCCTGTGTTATTCGAGTCAATCCCAGAAGACTTAGAGATTTGTTTTTCAACTATCGACCAATCAACAGATGCGTGTCGAAAACCAGACCAACCTTCTTCATCATTCAGATTGTATAGCTTCCTGATCAGTTTTTCAGAGATAACCACTTCATGCCCTAGCACGAATGAAATGATGGCCGTTGGGGTAACCGTTGCATGTACCCAGAAATCCTTCACAAGATCAGGATAAATTGGACCAACCAATCTATTAAGGTACTTGGACCATCCTTGCTCAAGGATTCTTGCATCACAATTAAAGCCATTCGCTTTAAGATTGTTTAAGTCCACAGCAGTTTCACATAAAACCTCCAAGTCCTTCGTGGGTATCAAGCAAGTTTTCAAAGGAGCATATTCATAATTTCGTAGAAGGATTTGTGAAGAAGTAAGTCTTTCTTTTGAGGAAGATGAACAAGAGGAAGAGTTCATGATGATTATGTCGTAAGATTAGAACAAAGACTAGGGTTTGAAAAAGAAAAACAGATGCAGCAAAAAAAATGTACAACAAAATAGAGAAGCGGAGAAAAGAATGAAGTTGAAGCGGGCTATTTAAAAGATTTGAAAATAATTTAAATCATTTTGCATTAAATGATAAATGACATTGGGAGAGATAGCATGGTAAATGAAATGATTAAATACAGTTACCTAGGTCGGCGTCTTTTCAACTGCACGCTTCGTACTGACCGTAGAGACACGTGTTCATCATCAGATAATGGATGACAGGTGTGAAATATTCAATAGGCTTTACGCCTTCTGATTCTGATCACTGCTTCTAAATTGATCAAATTTCTCTTCAGGAGACACTCCTTCTGAAGTGTGCTGATATAAATCTGAATGATCTTCTGATCCATTACTTCTGATATACACAGCTTCTGGAGATTCACTTCTTTGTTCTGCAGCTTCTGATAAGACAAAACTGTATCTGCAGAAATTCTTAAGCTGCTTTGTTTCATCAGAAACAAGTTTATCATCAAACCAGATATTTATTGATTCGTCCATAATCAATGTTTCAATATTGTATATTCTGTAGCATTTAGAGCATTCAGAATAATCAAGAACGAAACATCAATGCTTTAGAAACAAACAAAACAGATGGTTCCAAGACTAATAATCTTTCTTTTCTGATCTCCTACGAACATAGTTTCTTCAACAGATTTAAGTACTAGAACTTGGAAGACAGTCCTTCTTCCCTTCAAGTGTTGAGACCAACTTGAGTCCAGGTGACATGACATGTTGACTTTTATCTTCTTTGTCGCCAAGAGAATCTGCAAAAGAAATAGTCTTTTTCTTTGGTACCCACATCTTCTTGGGTCCTTTCTTGTTAGATTTTCTCAAGTTCTGATTGAACTTGGGTTTAACATTGTAAGTAATAGGAGGAACAGCATGATAATTTTTAATGTGAGTTTCATGATATTTCCTAGGTTGTGTCACATGCTTTTTGGTGTGTGTTATGTGAAAACTTTGAGCATGTGAAGTGTGCCTAATATCATGGGAGTGGCCATACTTGAACTGATCATACAATGGCTTGTATGTGATTTTCATTTCATCAACAGGTTCAAGTTTGTATGGGGTTTCACCCTCAAAACCAATGCCGACTCTTTTGTTTCCAGACACAGCATATATCATAGAAGCTAGCTGACTTCTGCCAATACTTCTAGATAAGAACTTCCTGAAACTTAAATCATATTCTTTCAGAATATGGTTTAGACTAGGAGTGGATTTTTCTGAATCAGAAGGAGATCCAACATTATTGGATAATTTTAAAAGTTTTTCTTTTAATTCAGAATTCTCCAACTCAAGCTTCTTTGTTTCAAATTCAAATAGCTTTTTCAGCTCTTTGTATTTGAGACTAATCTGAGACTTGAATTCCAGAAGTTCAGTTAGACCGGAAACTAACTCATCTCTAGTAAGTTCAGAAAATACCTCTTCAGAATCTGATTCTGATGTAGATTCTGATCTGTCATCTTCTGTCGCCATCAGCGCACAGTTAGCCTGCTCATCTTCAGAGTCTGAATCATTTTCTGACTCATCCCAGGTTGCCATAAGACCTTTCTTCTTATGAAACTTCTTCTTGGGATTTTCCTTCTGAAGTTTTGGACATTCATTCTTGAAGTGTCCAGGCTCATTGCATTCATAGCACATGACCTTCTTCTTGTCAAATCTTCTGTCATCAGAAGATTCTCCACGTTCAAATTTCTTTGAACTTCTGACGCCTCTGAACTTCCTTTGCTTGTTCTTCCAGAGTTGATTTAGCCTTCTGGAGATCAAGGACAGTTCATCTTCTTCTTCAGATTCTGATTCTTCAGGATCTTCTTCTCTAGCCTGAAAAGCGTTAGTGCATTTCTTGATATTGGATTTTAATGCAATAGACTTACCTTTCTTTTGAGGCTCATTTGCGTCCAGCTCTATTTCATGGCTTCTCAAGGCACTGATAAGCTCTTCCAGAGAAACTTCATTCAGATTCTTTGCAATCTTGAATGCAGTCACCATAGGACCCCATCTTCTGGGTAAGCTTCTGATGATCTTCTTTACGTGATCAGCCTTGGTGTATCCCTTGTCAAGAACTCTCAATCCAGCAGTAAGAGTTTGAAATCTTGAAAACATCTTTTCAATGTCTTCATCATCCTCCATCTTGAAGGCTTCATACTTCTGGATTAAAGCGAGAGCTTTAGTCTCCTTGACTTGAGCATTTCCTTCATGAGTCATTTTCAAGGACTCATATATGTCATAGGCCGTTTCCCTGTTAGATATCTTCTCATACTCAGCATGAGAGATAGCATTCAGCAAAACAGTTCTGCATTTATGATGATTCCTGAAAAGCTTCTTCTGATCATCATTCATTTCTTGCCTTGTCAGCTTTACGCCACTGGCATTTACTGGATGTTTGTAACCATCCATCAGAAGATCCCATAGATCACCATCTAGACCAAGAAAGTAACTTTCCAGTTTATCTTTCCAGTATTCAAAGTTTTCACCATCAAATACTGGCGGTCTAGTATAACCATTGTTACCGTTGTGTTGCTCAGCAGAGCCAGATGTAGATGCAGGTGTAGACTTTGCAGTTTCATCAGCCATCTTTTACTGAAGCGTTTTTCTCTTCCTGAATCTTTTCTAAACACGGTTAAGTGCTTGCACCTTAGAACCGGCGCTCTGATGCCAATTGAAGGATAGAAAAACACTTAGAAAGGGGGGGTTTGAATAAGTGTAGCTTTAAAAACTTGACAGATAAAAATAAATTGCACAGTTATTTTTATCTTGGTTCGTTGTTAACTAAACTACTCCAGTCCACCCCCGCAGAGATGATTTACCTCAACTGAGGATTTAATCCACTAATCGCACGGATTACAATGGTTCTCCACTTAGTCAGCAACTAAGTCTTCCAGAGTCTTCTGATCACACACTGATCACTCCAGGAACAACTGCTTAGATACCCTCTAAGACTTTCTAGAGTATTCTGATCCACACGATCACTCTAGTTACAACCTGCTTAGATAACCTCTAAGACTTCCTAGAGTATTCTGATCCACACGATCACTCTAGTTCCTTACAACTTAATGTAATCAATTCTAAGAGTATTACAATTGCTTCTTAAAAGCTATAATCACAAACTATGATATTTCTCTTAACGTTTAAGCTTAATCTCACTAATATATTACAACAGCAATGTAGTGAGCTTTGATGAAGATGAAGATTCTGAGCTTTGAATACAACAGAGTTTCAGCAAGTTAATATGAGTTGTTTTGTCCAGAATCGTTAACCTTGCTTCTCATCAGAACTTCATATTTATAGGCGTTGGAGAAGATGACCGTTGAGTGCATTTAATGCTTTGCGTGTTCCGTACAGCATCGCATTTAATGTTATACGCTTTTGTCAACTACCTCGAGCCTTGTTCACGCTGTGTCTACTGACGTTGCCTATAGTAGCTTTTAACGTTCCTTTTGTCAGTCAGCGTAGCTTGCCACTTGTACTTCCTTCTGATCTGATGTTTGTGAATACAACGTTTGAATATCATCAGAGTCAAACAGCTTGGTGCAAAGCATCTTCTGATCTTCTGACCTTGAAGTGCTTCTGAGCGTGATACCATCAGAACTTCAGTGCTTCTGATCTCATGTTTTTCTGATGCTTCCATAGACCCATGTTCTGATTCTGCTTCGACCATCTTCTGATGTCTTGCCAGACCATGTTCTGATGTTGCATGCTGAACCCTTTGAGACAAAGCTTCTGAGCGCTGAATTATGCATACTCTTTATATATTTCCTGAAAAGGAAATTGCATTGGATTAGAGTACCATATTATCTTAAGCAAAATTCATATTATTGTTATCATCAAAACTAAGATAATTGATCAGAACAAATCTTGTTCTAACAATCTCCCCCTTTTTGATGATGACAAAAACATATATAAATGATATGAATTTGCGATCAGAAAGAGCAGACGGCAAAAGACAAATTACACAGCTATAGCATAAGCATATGAATATGTCTCCCCCTGAGATATATCGATGAGTTACAATCCTTTATGTATTTGACTAAAAGTTGTAGTTTTAAATTAAATACTTGTGTTGCGATGAATATTGTGATTATCGATATTGTTTTTTTTGTATTTGTTCTGTGGGTAGCCTTAAGGTGTGAATCCTAGTGAATTTTGATATTGTATATATGTTGCTATGAAGTTGATAATCTCGTTGCTAAGATTGTGTTGTGAGCCTTTGGCTAAAGTTGAACGGTGTGATTGTTGATATGTGACCGTTGTTGTGTTGTTGTTATTTTGTTGTCGAATCGTGGTCGTTGTATGTTTCCGCATAGCATATCATAACATAAAGTTGAATGGTGTGATGTTGATATGTGACCGTGTTGAAGGCTTTGCCTTATGCCTCGGAATTACTGGCAATATTCTAAGTTGGGAGTTTTACTCCAATGGTACCACATGCATATGCACAGTTGAGTCGCATTTGTGTCGTTATTAGTTGTTGTTGATCGAAGTTATTGTTTATGCATTGTGATGCTTATGTGTTGATTTATTGAAGATGCCGATGTGTTGATATCAAGACTATTCTTTGATGATGTTCTTTGTGTTTTTTATGTTGATGTTGTGTGAAACGGTGATTAATTTATATTCCTTACCTAATATATGATTTATCATAATCCTATTTATATAGTTTGATATCTCACCCTTTCTGTTTGAATGTTGCCTCCACGTGGGTAACGTGCAGGTAATCCAGATGAGTAGCTGTTTCCGCTTATAGTCGAGTTCTGGGTGTCATTGCTCTGATACGTAGCACTTTGGGGGAAATGAACACTTGCTTGATGTTGTTATTTGTTTATTGAACCTTATGATGTATTTAAGGAGTTGTTTGTATTGCTGCTTTTTATGATTCAAAAGATGTTATGTCTTAATTGTTGAATCATCGTGAATCTGTTGCATGTTGAACCTAAGTTTGGGTTATGCTCTGAATACTATGTATTCAGAAGTTGAGATATATGTTATGAGTTTTGTTCACTCCAATCCTGATAGTGTTATGTATTAGTTTAAAAAGCATGACAGGTTTAGGTTTATGTTGAATGTGTGACATCCTGATTCTGTTGAGAATTTTTATACTCTGATTTTTTCCGCATAAATGCTTGGGGTAGATTTGGGGTGTTACACCACGCAGAAATATATGCAGAGAACAATAGTAGAAAGGTAAATAACACAAAGGAATTGTTAACCCAGTTCAGTGCAAACAACGCCTAATTTGGGGGCTACCAAGCTAGAAAGGAAGTCCACTATCAGTAGTATTAGTTTAAAGCTAAACACCTCAATTTACAACTTCTCGCCTAATCACTACTCTACCCACGTCTGCCTAGAAGTCGACATCTAGACCTGAGAAATCGCCATTCCACTTCCAATCACCGCAGTGATAAAAACAGTCACACACCCTGTGACCAAGGGAACCAAAATAGAAAGATCAGACTTTCCAATCAAAGAACGTAGTTAAACACCCTAACTAAGAACAATACTTAATCTTACTTAAAAGCTTTGATCAAGAACAGAACTCAACTCTCACGCTTAAAAGCTTAAAGATTGAGAACAAATATTTAACTCATTACCTAAAGACTTTTGAGTGAAAACAGATACTTTGACAAACAGTCAAACAACATACAAGCTGTCACACATTATCAAAAGATATGTGGGAGACTTGAAGCACAAGAGACTCTCAAAATAGCAGACCTAATACCTCCACTAATTTGTAATTATTCAGATGTATTTCCATTTGGTTAGGGTTCTCTTTAAATTGTTTTCATGCAGTCCATAGGCTTTGTAAACTTTTCCCTTATATTTACTTAATCCAGACTCTAGAGACTACACCAAATCTGCAGAGCCCCTTTTTGAATCTTGGAACAAATATATAAGTTTCCTAAATAGTTTAATCAACCAATATTAGAAACTTCTAATTCTAATGTGATTTGATTCTAAAGTTCGAGATTTAAATCTTCTTGACCTATAAATATTATTGAGATATATCTTAAAAGAAATATCACAAAATCAAATCAAATTTGTCAATATTTAAAACAGTTTGTACTGATGTTTTGGTTCAAAATGTCATGACATCTGTTAGAATATACGTCTTCAATATAAACTCAGTCATGCTGTATCAGTTTTAGTCAAGATGTTATGACATCTTGTTCAACATTTTTCAAGTACCGTGTTTTAGCAAAATTGTTGCCAACCACAAAACCATGGAACTAACACTTTGGTTTTAGTAGTCAATGTGAGATTATCTGCGTCAGAAGCTGCAGGAGTTAAAGGAATAGCTTTGGAGGCCAGATTTTTAGTAGCAACTTTTCTCTTCTTGTTCGCTCCTTTAGGTTTAATAGGGGTTGGAAATGTGGAGGAAGAAAAGATTTGAATGTTGGCACTGTCGTCGGAGTTTTCTTTTTCGTCCGTTGGTGGTGGTACTTTAGTAGGAATCTGAAAAGTATGAGCCATAAGAAGCGGTGTGACTTTGAATTTGAAAATATAGGAATGTATCATACCTGTGCTTGGGGAGGTTTGGAAACTTTCTTTTTCTTTGGGACTTGTTGGAAAGAGCTTCAATAGTCGAAGGGCATTTTTGTCCCTGAGGAACAAAAATTAGGGTCAAGTATGCCTTACCTTGTACACACAAGTGAATTTGAGAAAATAAAACTTACCTTGGTGAGTTGAGCTCTTTCGACATCATCATTGGAGGGAACTGGGACACTTTTGTTTGGATTGTTAGCTATCAATTCATAAGATACCAGTTTAGCGTCCAAAACATTGAAAGCATCGATTAATCATTGAAGGAGGATAGGGGCAGAAAGATATTGCCTTTGATACTCGGACCACCAGTGGTCAAATTCTTTTGTCACGAAGAAACAATGTTGGAACGGAAATACAGGGAGCTCAAGGAGTTAGGTAGATTTGTGGAATTTGAAACACGCTATATGATAGTCAGCATTCAATTGTCGACCAGTCCAAACAATGTCAAGATGGTGAGAAAATAAGGATTTGGGTAACATTTGGCTAAGACCAAATTGACGAGCCACTAAATTTGGTTGATAACTCGTAAAACCATAACCTTTTATGCCTAGGTCGATTTTGAAAGACAAAAGTGTAGGGTCAAGAATGATCTCCATACAACATTCGATTGTGCAACAGCTTTTGGGGAAACCCCATGGAAAGGAGTCCTAAACCAGGTCGAGCCAATGCTTTGATCCACAAAGTGATCTATAGTTGAAACAAAATTGTGATTTCAAGAAATAGATTGACGTATTTCATGAGAATATACCTGTTGGGAGGCTTCAATAGAGTATTTAAGTCAAGCCTCATTCCTGCGATGGGCCTACTCTCATACATATGCATAATAGCTTATGACAGAGGATAACCATATTTGTGCTCGAAGGTGGCATTCATCCAATGCCGCAAGAGCCAGAAGGGTCCTGACAAAGCCAATGATCTGTTGGTGGTAGGAAGAAGCTTCATTTTCAAAGAAGCATAACTCAAGTGTTTCTATAGATATGACAACAAGAGTTTTCCAAAATAAATTTGTTAGCCCTCATGAATTTGGGTCGCCAAGGGGATGAAGCCTCCGGCTATTTGCAACGAACCTAGGCAAAACAGAAAATATGAAAGCCGCAAAATTAAGAAGGCAATATGTTACATGTCAGAAACCTCTTTGGTGTTCTTGACATGGTGGTTAGCTATGTAAAGTTTGAGGCCCGCACGTTCAAAGTCGAACGAGTTTTTAAGAGACAAGGTTGGTTCGAAAGTTTTTCCCAAAGGCGAAAGGCCAGTGATGGCTGCCACGTCGAATAAGGTAGGCGTCAACATGCCACAGGAAAGCTGGAAGGTGTTGGTTAATCCTTCCCTGAAGAAAATTGAGGCAAGAATCATGCAAGGATTAACTCTGTGAGCATGCCTTGACAATTGAATGGCGTCGAAAATGCCAGCTTTTGCCCATTGTGCTTTGCGTTTCGATTGGACTTTGTTGAGCCAAGCCAAATAGTCTTTGTTACCTAGAGCAGGTATAGAGCGAAAAACCCTAGCATTGGGGTCCATAAACTTCAAGTCGAGAATCTCTTTTTCAAAAGCTGGGGAATCGCGAGAGTATAGCAGGGAAAGTATTTTTGAACTTTCGTCGGATGCGTCCTTGCATCTAGGTATGTCCATGAAAAGCACAGAGTTTATTGTCAACGACGAAAGGGGATAAGCATTTGTTGTTGCCATTTTTTCACCTTCGATTCCTCAGAAGATGGTGGTTGAGGAATGGCTTATAAACCCTCTTTCTATGTAAGAGAAAAAGCCACCGGATTATCACCATTATTGATCTGAGTTAGAGACATTTCCATGATAAGAGAGAAAGAAAGCAACAAAGGGGAAAAAGTTCTTCTAGTTTGATGAAGCTGCAGAAAATGGAAACGAAGAAGAAGTTTTGTATAAAATGGAAGAGGGTATTTATAGAAGAAATGAATGATGTAGAATTCGAACAAGTGGTGGCTACGTGTAGGTGAAAGGCGTTTTCGTTTATAGGAATTGGGAGAGTTAGTGGTAATAGCTTGAAAACCCACGATCTAGGGAGTAGGGGTAATCATGCAAATGATGGGAGACCCTTGAAAATTGCAGCGCAGAAAGTAGCCATCATGACAAATGACATCAGCAAATAAATTAGTAGTCGAAAATTCACTAGAAAAGAAAAGGCTCAAGGTTCTCAGTCGAACATATTCTCAATCAAAATTGACCTTTTGGGAGGCAATTTGTTGGCCTGGAATTATTGACCAAAGCATGAAAGCCTGAACAGCTTGAGTAAAAGCTCAAGAGTGTGCAAGAAAAGAGCTGAGAGATAGAAGTGATAGGCCGACAGGAAGGATGTCGAAGGACAATCGACTCTAGAAAACTAGCCAGGCTAGTCGAAGGATAGTTAGGGGACTTAGCCAAATTTTTCATCAGCTGATCTGAGTGGGATAATGGAAAAAGGTGTGGTAAGCAGTTGTCAAAAACGTGGGAAAATGGCCAAGAGCAGTTTTGCATGGGGTAGTTACATGAAAAGCTGTAATTGGTCGACCAGGAATAAAAGTTGTTTCTTGTTTGTCTATATAAGTAGATGTCATTTTCAATTTCAGAGGTCGCATTTGTAACATTGTAAGAAAAGCTCAAAGTATCTGCAATCAGAGAGAAACGGGCAACTTCTGAAATGTATGCATGCGTCCAACTTTCAATTCAAAGCAATTTACGTTTCAGTATTTATTTTTAAGTGTTCGTTTTACTTTGTCAAATTCTTTTACTTATTTCGTATATCTGCATCTTTTGGCTTTTACCCAATTTCAATACCCAATTCAAACACGAAAATCATTCCAAACTTAACACTAAATTCTAGGATTTTGTAGTCGATCCTGCAAGTAAACTTTAATAAGAGGCTAGAGATTGTTTGCCATAAATATGTGCAAACACCAACGCAGCATAAGCAACATCATAGTGAAGTTTTTACCGTTTCTTTAGTTTCATTTAAGCACTTGTTGAACATTTTTTTGTTAAATTATATTTTTAAGTTGATGTAGTAGACTAGTAACAATATCCATGCAAAATGATCTTGGGTGTCTTGATTATTTTGTACTAAGTACATGAACGCGCCCAAATTCTCAACTTATTCTAAATATTGTGATGTTTATGATAAGTTTATTCTAAAAGTTAATGTGCATAAAACAAGGAAATTGAACAACAAAATTCAGGCTCTGGTGTTGTGGGCTTAATGCACTTTGATTCACAGGCGGGCTAAGCGAGGAGCGTGGGGCTAAGTGAGGTCACCCATACCCCACTTATTAGGCTCTAGTGTTGTGGGCTTAATGCACTTTGATTCACAGACGGGCTAAGCGAGGAGCGTGGGGCTAAGTGAGGTTACCCATACCCTACTTATTAGTTTGTTGCTTAAGGACAAACAAATATTTTCTGCAGGGGGTGGAATGCAAAGATGATCAAAGCTAAACCTATACGTGTTAACTTTAATTGTTTTTATGATTAAGTGCCAATTTCTAAAAAAAAATTAATTTTTTTAAAAGGTACTGCCAGAGAGGAAGTTTTTCTGTAGATGGTTTAGAGGAAGTTTTTCTGTAGATGGTTTAGATGATGATCTGAACAATCAAAATTCAAGAAACCACAAATGATAGGTTCTCAACCAAGGTAAAAGAACAAATGGCATGAAAAAAGATTTTATTCTCTTTAAATGTTTCATTCATGATTAATGTTTAACTATTTTTGAATTATAACATGATTCTGAATTCTTTTTTAATCAAAGTTTGATTTTTATACTATCTAGAGAAAACATGTCGACATAAATCAAGAATCACAAGCCTATTCAAGTGAGATATGTCCAACCTTATGATTTACCAAAGATAATTTCTTTAAAGACTCCCCTACCTTCTTGAAAATCCGCGGCGAAATTTCCAAAATGCCCATATATTTCGAAGATGCATCTTCGAAATCACTTTTTTTTTTTAAAAAGTTGATTTCGGAAGTGCACTTCTGAAAACACCAAAACAAAGGTGTTTTCGGAGATGTATTTCCGAAAATACAAAAAAAAATGTGTTTTCGGAAATGCATTTCCAAAATCAACTTTTTTTTAGAGAGACGGTGCCTTCGGAGATGCATATCCGAAATATTTCAATTTTTGGTCTTGGAATGTTTCGGATATGCATTTCCGAAAAAATTCAATAATTATTAAAAAATTAAAATCAAGGTGAATCAATACAATTAATAGGATAATTAATTGTATTAATTAAAATATATTATAAAATATATATCATTATAATCAAGATATAATAATAATACTACTAACTTAATATATATTTAAATTAACATTTTATTTTTATATAAAAAATTAATAATAATAATAATAATAATAATAATAAGGATATTTATTTTCTATTTTTTTATGATACATAAAAGAAATTATTTTATAAACTAATATTCAAAAACCATTTTATAGTTATAAAAAATTATTTTATAAAAAAATTTTCTAAACAATTTTAAAGTTAAAAATTATTTTACTAACTTATATAAATTAAAAACATTCTAATTTCATAAGTAAACTTTGAATTATATAAAATTAAATATATAATTTATTTATTCATTAAATAAAATTAAGACAAAATTTTCTTTTAATTTTTTTAAATTAAATGAAAAATGATTTTTTATTATAATTAATTATTAAAATATTTTTTTATTTTTATTTATTATTTTGAAAAACTATGTAATTTAAAATTTCTATTAAAATATGAATAAAATAGTAAATAATTTTATTCTTATTTGATCTCTTTTATTTTAAAATTTTGCTGAATAATTATTAATGTATTTATTTTTTATATAATCATAATTATTGTGTATTAGTTATAATTTTAATAATTATTAATATAAAATTTATTTATTAATTTTAATAGAAATTTCAACCGTATAATTATTATTATTATTATTTTTATTATTATTATTATTATTATTATTATTATTATTATTAATAACTTATAAATTATATCAATTTATAATATATGAATTAATCAATATCTCAAAAAAAATTAATTTTTGAAATATTTTCGGATATGCATATTTGAAAAAATCTCTGACCATTTTTTGGGGTTTTTTTCGGATATACATTTCCGAATTAATCAAAATCCTAAATTTTTTAGTGTTTCGGAGATGCATCTCCGAAATAATCAAAATCCCAATTTTTTTCAGAGATGCATCTTCGAATTCTAGGAAAATCTGAAAAAATATATATATATATATTTTTGGATTTTCGCTTGAGGTTCTCCCCTAGGGGTCTGTACAGAAAATCTCTTTACCAAAATATTGAGTGTAGACATGTGTACTGATATATCTAGGGCCCATGAAATGTCTCCACGAGCTTCCAGCATTGCAGGAACTTCTCATCCTGTAGATCCTCAACTTGATGTTTGGACAAATCTCAAAAAGCACTTCTTCTGAAGTAATGCAAGAAATATATGGAACACAACTAGATTCTAGGCCAGTAGCTAAGTTTTACTTTGATTTAAAGATCTTGTGGAAAGAACTTGGAATCTATATTCTTATTCCTACTTGTAGTTGTAGAGTTAAGTGTGAACTTGAAATAAAATAAAATAATTTAAAAGAAAGACATCATAAACTCATTAGATACTTTTTGTAGCATATACATATAACTTAAAAGAAAAATCAAAGGATAATGAAACCAAATATCAAGTTTTTTCTTATCACCTCTCTCTCTCCATCAACAAACACAACAGCAATCATGTTCTTCTAAGGAGATTGGCACATGACACAGCAACATCTGTACAAAACTAACACTAAGTCATGTGGTTCTCAATTCTACCTTTGAGGTGTCTCCGTCGCGCATTCTTCTGAACCTTTCATCTTATCGGTATACGAAGGACCGGAGTTATCCTTAATGGATTCAATATCCATGCTGACGCCGCGGCTTTTTCTATTTCTCCGATCCTGAAAGTGTTAACAATTTTATAACTAACTATTGCATTTAAAAGATTTGGAGTTCTGCGGTAGAAGGTTAATATATGAGAAGATAAGATAATGAAAGGAACCTCTCTGAACGGATATTCGTCGGCTTCAAGCATCCTCACAACCTGACTCATTTTAGGTCTCTTCTCAGCCTCAGGATCGACACATCTAAATGCAACAAGGAGAGCGCGCTTTAAAGCACGTGTCGGCGGTTTCTCTTCAATGCTTGAGTCCACAACTTCCTCGGCCCTCCTTGTCCCCACCATCATCTTGAGCCATTCAACAAGATTCACCTGCCGTAGAGATAATCAAAATTTGATCAACTATATGAAACACAACGGTATCATCAAAATCGTGTTCGATGGAATACAAAGACGCGTATTTAAAACCTCGTGGGTAGGACGTGTATAGTCTACAGGGTCTCTTCCGGTAATTGCTTCGAGTAGGAGAACACCAAAGCTGTAAATGTCGCTTTTCTCATTTAACAAGCCGGAGTTAGCATATTCCGGTGCAACGTAACTGAAATGGAGAACCAAAGTAAGCTCCTATATACGAAACCATACGAAACTGTTTAATTAAATTTGAAAGGTAATGAAAAAATCAGCATACCCAAATGTTCCCATTACTCGGGTAGTTATGTGACTTTCTCCTGAATCCAAAAGTTTGGCCAAACCAAAATCAGAAACCTTTCCGTTGAACTTGCTATCGATCAAAATGTTGCTAGACTTTATATCCCGGTGAACAACTTTTGGTTCTATCGCTTCGTGTAAGTAAGCAAGCCTGCCACAAATAACAGTTAAACAGGAATTTTAATTCGCCGGAAAAGGTCCATGCTGAAACTAACATAGCAAGTACTATAAGACACCAGAAATGTTTAACAAGTTCCAAATTTCTAATTTTTCATGTTAAACTTACGCTTTGGCTGTGCCGAGAATAACTTTCATGCGAGCTTCCCATGTGAGTACCCCATGTTGTCTCATTGCCCCGTGTAACCATTGTTCTAAGTTACCATTGTTCACATACTCATACACAAGCAACCTGTAAATCAGCGAAACTAAATTGATAATGAAAGAAAGAAGCACATTTAATTTTTTTTGTCCGTAGACGAAGCGGTAGTAACCATTGGAAACTCAAACACACATTCCAACCTAGCAATACCGGCTTCTGCCAGTTGAGCTAGGATTAGCGGACGCGGACGCACATTTCAAATTTTACCTAAAAGAAAAGATAGTCGCAAACCCAAAGTACGAAATGTAATCGAGTAGCAATTTGGAAACATTATAGAACACTAATTTTACCTGTGAACTCCTTCTATGCAAAATCCAAGTAAGCGCACAAGGTTTTTATGTCTGACATGGCCTATAGCATCGACTTCGACCCTGAATTCTTTCTCTGCTTGTCCCCTATAAAGAAATAGGATATTGTTTAAGAAAGAATCTCAAAAGCCACGGAAAAAAAAACTAATAATGTTACCGTAAATTGCACTTACAAGTTGTTAAAAAGTCTCTTCACTGCCACCTCAGATCCATTGATCAATCTTCCCTTGTAAACAACTCCGTATCCGCCTTCACCAATCACATTCTCCGGGGCAAAACGGTTAGTCGAAAGTTCGAGATCTCTTAGTGTGAACCAATGGCCCCACCCAAGATGAGAAACCTCAGGCAAGCCAGCCAGAGGAGACGCAGTTACCGTATACTGCTTCTTAACAGTCCCAAGATTTCCATCTTCTATCGACATCAAACTTAACCCTCTATCGTGATGATAAACCGAGCTACACCTACTAATATTATCAGGTTCACTTGATTTGCTTAAATGAACAAACAACTTATCTGAATCAAAATTCTTATCCTTTGCCGCATTATCGTGAACGTCAATAGACACACTCTCTAGTTCATCATGAGACGACGGATTCACTCCAACCTTGTCAACTTTGATATCCTTCGAATCGTGAGGTATTTGCGATATCGAGTACTTATCTACGGATCTCGATCTCCTTGTTTTTCTCCGGAACAGTATCCATGTAGATACTATACAAAGAATTAGAACTATGAATGCCCCAACACATATTCCAATCAAAACCCATAGCCTTAAACCCCAAACCGATGTTTTCTTCGACAATTCGACATTCAAAGAAAAGTTGGAAGACATAATTGGATACTACAAATCAATCTTTATCCTCCACACTCTTCTGATGGTATAATCAACACATTCCAATCTGTGTACAAGAAAAAAAACACTACAAAGTATTTATACACAAATCCAAACCAGAACATTGGAATTTACATGAAACTTTTCAGTTTTTAGTTCTTGTACTCAATCATCATGAACAATAAACAATAGAAAAAACAAAATGAACAATTCAACTAAGTAGTAACCATTAAAAACCAAAAAGTAATGTGATGCTTCAAACATTCAACAAATCAAATTAAAAACACATTTGCATCCATATCACTCCAATCAGAAAAGTACACTAGTATAACATCACTTATGAACCAAGCAAAACAAAATGAAATAAATTATTCAAAAAGTGATGCAGAAAGACAAAGCAATCACCTTTGTATTGATCTAAGTTACCCTCTTTGATCTTCTTCCTTCATCACCTATAAAAAACAAAAAAAAAAAAAAACAAAAAGATCTTGTTGCTAAGCAACAAAAGAACACAACCAAACCCTATAATCCAAAATTACAAAAAAAAAAAAAAAAGCTTTTTTTTAGAGTTTTAGCTAGAAGGGGTTATGAGTGAAAATGGGTCAATGAGAAATAAGGATAAGATGAAAAAGAAAAGAAAAAAATGTGATTTTTAATGGAAAATGGAAAAATACAGAGAGAGAAAATGGTGAAGAAGAAAAAAGGGAAAAGGGTTTGGTGGATAGTGGAAGTGTGGTTGAGGAAGATGATTGTGGGGCCTTAAACAAAGGTGGAAAGGAAGCTTGGTTTGTAATGGAGGAAACACAGAAAGAGAGAGAGAAACAGTAAAGATAAAGCAAAATAGGTGTGTGCATTTATAGCTGTTAGCAAAAAGTGTAATGAATAAGTTGAAACAATAACTAATAAGGTGTAGAGAGAGAAAGAGAGAGATTAGAGAGAGAAAGAGAGACTAGACAGTCAACCTCAAAATCTAGCAAGGATGAAGTCCTCAAAGTCCAAACAAAATCTAGCTTGGCATGAGGCTTACAAGTGTTATAACCATTCATGACATCTTTTGAACTAATTGTACTAATAATTAATTAATTAATTAATTAATTTTCTTTTCAATTTTTAGAATAGTCAAAAGTGATTCTAAATAAGTTTAATTGATTTTGAGATTTTATAGATGATAATTTTTTTTGTTAAATAGATTTTTTTTAAATAGTTGTTAGAATTTTATCTTTTAAAGATAAATAAATGAGACGTGACTGTTATTAATTAATTGGTTTAAAAGATTGTATATTAAGTTATTTATTTTTATATTTTATTATAATTATTAATTTTATCTATTTACAAATTTTTAAATTAAAAGCTTTTTTATTGAGTAGAAAAGTGCTCAAATTTTTTATAAAATATTGATAATTATAATTATGTAATCTAATTATGGACAATTACTTATACTTTAAAAAATTGTATATTATATGTCTAATTAATTAAAGCAATGAGATGAAGTATCAAACAATTTTGAAATTATTATGAGAAAAACAAAGTGCCCATAAATTCATTTTCTATTAGTTAAAACTCAAATAAATTTTACTATTTTTAAAATAATTTGATTAAATTGCATTTGATGTTAATTAAATAATTTATTGATGGCCTTATTTACTTACTAAATTACCCCCTTTTATAATTGAAAGGTGTTTGTAGCATTTTATTAATTAAATTGTGTTCAATAGAATATAATTTATAAATTAAAACTTGAAAACTCTATATTGACATGAAAAGAAAAAGAAAAGAAAATTTGTATAGAGAAGAAATACTAATTGTTCTTTAGTACATAAATGTGAAATCATACTAACTTAATCTAGAAGTCAAACAAATTTATTATCAAAATTAATGCAATTAATTTGTGAATTTTCTAGTGTATTAATTATATGAGATAATTTCCTGACTAAACGATCAAAAGACTTTTAGTGATATTTTCAGTTTTATTTCCATATAGCATCATCATAAAATTTCAATAAATTTGTTTAATGTTTATTATAAATGAAATATTTCATTGGATTCTTCTATCTTTTTGTATTTATTTTTAATTTATGGATTTTGTGTTAGATTATTTATTTATGAATGATGCTAACTTAATATTTATAATTTATGCTCGAAGAATTTTATTAATAGTAGGATATGTTAAAAAAATCAATTTTTTTTTTAAAAATTCATACTAAATTTTTATCTTTAATCCATTAATAAATGTTTTAAAAGCATATATTTCAATGAGTTATCTAAAATAAATATATACATTTAACAAAAACAATTGTTATAATAAGTTATTCAACCGAGGGACTCACTATATAGCCTTAAAGTATAATTGAATTTGTCTTTTGAATGGATTTTACTTGAAGTTACATGATTATTAGTATTTGAGTCTAAACCTATTTTAATATTGATGTATTGTTCAATTCATTTTTAAATGAATATATTTTAATAGAATTATTTTATTTTCAACTTCCTTTTAATTATGATCAACTTTACAGAATAAATTTATTCAAAATTATATTTTATCACCACTGTATTAAACTGCACACTTAAAATTATTTTAATCACTCTATTATTAATGTTATTCACTTTTTTGTTTGTAACCAAAAATACCAAATCTATTAAATTTAGTTTGATATAACTTTTTTTATATTAACCAAACATCTTCGTCTATCTAAATTTGCATATACTAATCTTTTAAATTAGTAATTAAATAAACAACAAAACTTTCACAATAAACTTGATAGTATCTTTTTTTAATATCGAGTACTCCTAGGGGTGTTCATGGTACGGTTCATGAGAAAAACTGAATCGAACCAAACTGAATCATAATACAAATTTACTCGAATTGAACCGAACCGTTTCAACTTATTAAGAACCGAACTGAACCAAAATTATTGGTTTGGTATACCATTTTGAAATTTCGAACCATACCGAACCGTTAGAAGGCAATTTTTCCCAAACCGAACTGTTTATCAAAGAACCGAACCGTTAAGCTATTTTTTATTTTTTTTATAAAAAAATTTTAAACTTGTTTTAAGCATTTTTCATTTTTAGTTTTGGTTCGGTTCGAGTTTAGTTTCAGTTCGGTTCGGTTTCAGTTACAGTTCGGTTCTAGAACTGTTTGTGCATAATAGTTTGGTTCACTAACCATACATAACAGTTCGATTATTTTAACTTCAGTTCGGTTCAATTCGGCGGTTCGGTTTAGTTGTTGGATTTTTTGAACAGCCCTAAGTGCTCCAGGGACACTGGTTAAGAGTTTAAAAATGAATGTTTTGTTATTAATATTTGTATTCAATGCATTAAAAATAGAAATAATTGACTTCTTTTAAGTAACAAAATGTATGTTTTATTAAAAATATTTGTATTCAATGATTTGAAAATTGAGATAATTATTTATTTAGACAATATCTTCTATATTTAAAAACTTTAAAGAGTGCTCCCGGGACACTTGTTAGCATGACTATATATTTATTTAACATGTATAGTACAGTTGTATAAATTAAGTAAGTGTAATTGTTATCAATAAATATATTTTCTATTAGTTAAAACTTGGACAAATTTTACTATTTTGAAAATCATTTAATTAAATTGGACTCGATGTGAATTAAATAATTTATTGATATTATTTACTCACTTCGTTTCTTTTTAAGTGTCATTTTAGCAAAAAAAAACCTCCTCAATTAAGATAGTGGATTATTAGAGTTGTTTTTTTATTATACCCTTATTTATTTTCTCTTTCTAAATAAATTCAATCATCACTCTCTTTTTTCAATAACTAATTAAGAATTTATTGAAAAAGTAAGGGTATAACTGATAAATTATTACATTAAACTATAAAAACAATACTTAAATAGAACAAAAAATTCTTCTAAAACGACACTTAAAAAAAGAACAGAGGGAATACTTATTAAAGTATCTTTTATTAAAGTATCTTTTAATATGAAAAAGTGTTTGTAACATTTTACTAATTAAATTGTGCTCAACAAAATATAGTATATTTACATGAAAAGAAAAGAAAATTTGTATACAAACATAGAGATGATGTGAAATACTATTTTCTTTTAAGTACGTAAATCTAAAAGTCAAACAAATTTATCATCAAAATTAATGTAATTTAAAAAAAAATATTAGTTTTTAAGTATTAATAATTTGTTTAAGTCAATATATTATAAAAGATATAAAGAAATATTGGACCAACAACTTATGGTCATTTAGCTCAACGTACTATCAACAATTTACTATTATTTAGCTCAATTATCATAGATTAGTTATGCTATCTCACTCACTCAAAATTAATGCAATTTAGTTTAGATATATGAAATAATTTCCTTCATGTGACTGAACCATCAAAAGACATTTAAAGAATAACGGACCAAAACACCTACTAATAATGATATCATGAAATATTGTCACTTTCATTATCATATAGTATTATACAAATGAAACATATAGTATTATACAAATGAAACATTGCATTGGATTCCTTCTATCTTTTTTTTAAAAAAATTTTTTTGAAATATATTTTGCAATAACTAGATATTGAAAAAAAATACATCAATAATCATATTTTGGAGAAAATTACCCAAATAACCAAGTTTCAGAAACGATCCAACTGTGTACGCCGTCTTAAATGGTGCATGCACCTAAATTTAGTGAGGAGACGCCAGATGACTTGGCGCATGCATTGCATGCAAACCAGGTCATGCATGAAATCCTGAAGAGGATACGCCAGATGACTTGGCGCATGGGTGTGATTTCATTTTTTTAAATAATAAAAACCATTAAAAAATAAAAGCAAAAAAGTTAATAATATTAATTTAAATAAGCGATACAATAGTCGAAATGTAAATGATTACAACAAGATCTAATTTTCCCGTCTCCGTCCTCTCCTACTAACCCTTTGTCTAGGAATTTCCTCCAGTGGTTGGGTCGAGGGTCCCGCGAAGTAAATGCGATGTGAGTCCATGAAATTATTCAGGTCAGCATATCCAGAAGACCCGCTTTCGAAATTTCAATTACCCATGTTCTCAAAGTTTGGTCTTGGCGGTGGTGGGGATATGAGCTCGATGGGTGGTCGGTAGCACGAATCATTTGAATAATTGGGATAAAATGGAAATTGGCCTTGTGGGGTCTGATAGCCATATGAGTGTTGAGTGTGTTGGATTCTACGATGAATGGATGGTTGCACGTAAGTTGGGTTGGTTAGAGAATATTCTGGATGTTCGCCTAGGTTGGGGCTTAGGTAACTAGTGGATGGACCCATATGGGGTTGTTGGTTGGATGGTATATATTCTTGGTTTTGAGTTTGTGTATGTGGCATTTGTTGGTATTGGTATTCGTCATGGTGACGTGGTTGGGTGCTTGTTGATCGATGGTGTTGTTGTGTTGGTTGAGTGGTGGAGGTGTGTTGGATTTGTTGTTGAGGGGTGTATGTTTGTTGGTAATGTTGTGGTGTATTCGATGACGATGCGACTCGAGTGCGTGGATCGATCAAATACCTCGAGTGGGACACAAACATTTGAGGTGTAGTAACCGATCTGAACCAACTCATATATTCAACTATGTATTGCATTATTTGGTTCTCGAGTGCGACAAGAAAATATAGGACATAACGTTCATGTATCTTCCACATCCGACACCATTCTGGAGTGTAATCTTTTTAATTGGGATAACCCCATTGGGCGTCGACTCTAAGGAGATGCCTGTTTACGGTGATTTCCGGTAAACAACCGCTAGTCCTCCAAACTATAAATATACTTTGGTTACTCGCAGGATCGACTAGATTGATCCTAGGACATAGTCAAAGAGTTGTCTTTCAAAATAATTTGGTGCATATTCGTTGGTCTTTTGTTTCGCTTCGAAAATTTGATTATGGTATGAACATATAAATAACTTACGAAATAAACTAACAAAGTACACAACTGAAAATAAACTCGTTATAAAGATGTAAAAGAATGTAAATTTCAGAAATGTAAAGTGTAACACCCAGAATTTAATTATTTATTTAATTAAATTGTACAAGGAAATTATTTGTTGGAATTAGTCGAAGTTAGAATTATTGACATTATTATAAGAGGCGTAATTGGAATTATACGTTGTGTTGGACGGATAAATTAATGATAGAGAAATTAGTCGGTTTAATCGGAGAATAATATTAGAGATAATATTACTATAATGGACTATTATTAATTTAAGTTGATTTAAGCCGTAGAGAATGATATTGAATATGTTGAGTTGGTGGTTCGGACGATTTATTTTATAGTCGGTAGTTAGTCAATTTGGTGGAGAGAAATAATAATAGAATTAATATTATGGATTATGAGAGTGTTTTATTTAAGTGGGCTTAGACGTTGCGTTGGTGATAGTAATCATGGGGGTGTTAATTAGTAAGCCCAAATGAAGATTATAATTATAATAATAATTATAATAAAATAAAGGAAATAAGAAGAGAAGTTAGGTCTCAGTAGACGTGGAGAAAGAAGAAAAGTTGGAGAAAGAGGAGAGGTGAAGAAGAGAGCCATGGCGGAAGAGAAAAGCTAGAGGAAGTCCAATTTTCGCAGCAAGTTTCTGCAGTGAGACACCTTAGTAAAACGGACGTTTCTCCCAATCCAACTGTTGGATCGTCGCGGTTCTTGGACACAACGTTCCAGACTCGTAGAGGTAACTTCTGACCAGAGAGATTTTCGTTTTGATGATTTTAAGTTTGTCTGACAAAGCAATTTCCGAACAGATTTTTGGTGCGTCTCTGCACGTTGTTAGAAAAGATTTTCGGAGAAAAGTTGGAAGCGGCGCCATAAGTTATGGCAACCGGGAGAGTAGAGCAATCTCATATCCAAGGTAAGGGTGGGGTTCTAGCTCTATAAACGGGATTATGATGAATGATATGTGGGGGTTATGGTTGTATGATTGCCTCTGTTTTGTGTGTTGTGATTGTATTGTTGAATGTTGAAATTGATTGACGTCTGTGAATAAGGTTATAAAAGTTCAATCAATGGTTGTGGGAAATTAACCTAGGGTTTATAATTATTATTATTGAGAAATTAGTTGTAGAAAATTGCTAGATGTTGGTGGAGTATAACTACAATATTGCTATGTTCCTATGATGATCGAAATTTAATTGTACTGGAATCGAAGGAAGAAAATTGAGTTTTAATTTTGTTGGAAGATGCTGTCAGCGCAGGTAAGCGCCAAGGTTTGGACGCGACACGAACTGAAGGTTTCTGTGGTGTTCGCAGCGCAAAGAGAGATTTGCGGCGCGTGCTATACGAGTTTTAGAAAATATGTTTTTATTTCTGGCTGTTGATGTTTTATGTTGGTTGTTGGGATCAAGCCTTAGTAGAATTAACTTGAGAAGAATTATAATTATTATTAGTGAAGAAATTGGTTTAAATTAATTAGAATATTATACCGTTGGAATTGATTAATTTAATTAATAGAAATTATAGTGATGATTCTTAGTGATGAGATGTGTAGTTAATGGATTAAGTTGTATAAAGATGGAATTGGTGTGAAGAAGAAATAGCAGTAGTAATAACGATGATATATGTAGCAGGCTGAATTAGTAGCATAATTGGAATTAATAATAGAATTAACGAATAGTAGAATTGGAATTAGAATGATAAGAATTGTTGGTAGTAGATTAATTAATAAATTGAAGAATTAGTAGCTAGATGTTTAGTGGCTGTTTTGTAATGATTAAGTTGATGCAATTGATGCATGTTTAAGTTGTTGTTTTCGTTGCTGTTGTTCTGGTTGTTGTTGTTGATATGTTGATTAAGTTGCAGGTCTTATGACCAATTTTGTTTAAGCTATTGATGATGCGTTGATTAAGTTGCAGGTCTTATGACCAAGGTTGATTAAGTTGTTTACGGTTGTTGCATTGTTGTTATTGTTGCATGCATACATTTGCATATTACGTTGGCCTGGATTGGAAAAATGTTTAAGTTGGCCTTGAAGGCACCTGTTTAACTTGGCCTTGACGGCACCTGTTTAAGTTGGCCTTGATGGCACCTGTTTAAGTTGGAATGCCTCGATAACCTGGCATATGTTTAAGTTGGGAGTTCTGCTCCAATGGTACCACATGCATTTGCACAGTTGAGTCAAATTTGAAGTTGTTGTTGTTATTACGTTGTTGTTGTTATTACGTTGTTGTTGTTGTTATTGTTATAAGTTGTTGTTGTTATACTTGTTACTGATAATTGTTATTATACTTGTTGTTGATAAATAATTATTATAATCGTTGTTGCTATTTGTTATTATAACTGTTGTTTGAATAAGTATGAAGTGGTGAAATTGTATGATCTAATCTTAATATATTATTTATCATACGCTTGTTTATATTGTTGGATATCTCACCCCTTCTGAATGATGTTTCCCTACCATGGGAAATGGACAGGTACTCAGGATAGAGGTGGATGTTTGAAGTGATTTTATGAAGTCTTTAGTTACTGTTACTTCGAGTTGGGTCTTGCTCTGATACGTAGCACTCGGGGGGATGAACGATTGTCTTTTAATTGTTGTTATAAATATAAGTTGTTAACTTTTAAGTGGAATTTATGAAGTAATATGATGTTGGTGAAGTTGTTTTAGTTTAATAAAAATATTATGCGAAGTGAAGTTGAATAATTGATATTATTATTATTAATAAAAGTTGTTTTATTTTTTTAAAAGAGTAAACAGGTTTTATCGGTTCATCCGAGTTATGTGCTATGTATCTATGATATATGTGATTGAGTTGTTTGTTGTTTTACGTTGAATGTGACATCCCAATTGTATGTTGAATTTCCGCACTCTGATTTTGTTAAATATTCGTTGGGTAGATTTGGGGTGTTACGTAAAGTGAAAGAATGTAACAACTTGATGAAAGAAATAAAGATACTTGAATCAAAAGAAAGACTAAGCGAAAAAGTAAAGGAAATTAAAAGGCATTTCGATTCTGAAATAGAAATACAAATACATTTAAAGTGTTGGTGTCATACGTACATTTCTCAGCGAACTCTTTCTCTTAACACTTGATACTTGAGTAATTTGTGAGTGATTTGTACAAAATGAACACCTTGGATCCTGATACTAAGATCCTTATTTATACTAATTCGACCCTAACGGTTCTACACTAACGAAATGTGTAAGACCCGTAATTTTATAAATAAATTAATATTTTAAAATTATAGTATGTTCTCACCTCTATGATATATTTTTGATCAAATATATAGTTAAATAGTATTTATACTAATAAAATCTTAGAATTTTTATTTCATTAGTAGTTCAAGACATAAGTTTCTTAAAAATCTTGATTTCAGTCTCTTTAATGTTCGGTAAAATTAGCCGCCTTAATTTTTAAAAAACAACCCTGTTTGATAAGGAGGTTCTAGTAATAGAATAACAAAATTATTTATGAAAGAGTTAAAAAAATAAAAATAGTTTCTCTTGAAATTAATTTCCGGTCTCTCCAATAAATGATAGTTTTACCCGCTTAAAATTTTAAAATAATCTCTGGTCATAACAAAAGTTTATCAGTGAAAACATAAATTATTTTTAGTAGATTAATAAAAAGATAATAATAATAAAAATAATAAACTTTTATTTTTTCTCAACATATATTTTTATATTTATAATGCAGTATAGAATGACCGGAAAAAATGTTTTATTATCGGCAAAAATTATTTCGGACATTTTTGTCAGTGTCACATAACACCGGAAAATTGCACTGATAAGATAAAACAAAAATCTTTTACCAAAGAATATATAATAGAACCAAAACCATCATTAGGAGGATATGCTTAGAGATATATAGCAGGTTATGAAGTGATGGATACTTATGGCAAGAGGTCGGCAGAGATTAAAATACTATAGTAACTAATACCAACGTGTACTCTATATCCTGTATAACCTACTGCTATAACCTTCTAGGAAATTAGTATATAAGGGTGATAGAAGCACACTACATTCCTACATATTTTACACAGAGCCAACACAATTACTTCTCTCAGGTAAATAAATCTCCTTTCTAAAAACTTTGTCATTTTAATAAATCTTTACAAGTAGTGCTTCTCATATAAATTCCTATGACTAAACTATCTCAATAAAAAAAAAATTTAATGGATTAAACTATATACTGATCTAACATGTCAAAACCTTCCACTTTATAAGTATAAGTATAAATAATAGTGGCTCTAAGCACTAAAATGTGACTCTTATAATGTTTAAACTTTCCAAGATTGCCTTCCGTATGATTTTCCACGTTTTATGCGTAAAAACATATACTTTGTAGATTAAGGGACACTACTGGTTATGGTTGTTGTAAATTTAGATAAAAGAAGTTTTTTTTTTGTTCTCAATAAAAGTATTCTTAAAGTAGATTTAGTTTCAAGATGACTAAAATAAAATAAAAATAAATACACTTCAGTAAATTTTCTAAAAAAATCTGATAAACATTTTTAAAGATTATGTGGTTATCGAGCCAGTTTAATAAAAAATATATATTTCTTTTAGAAAAGTTGAAAATAATAATAAAATAAAATAAAAAAGAGCTTTTAAATTTAAAGTTATATTAAATTACTCATTAGTTTTTATAAGATTAAATCTTTAGAGATAGATTAAATATTTGTATACATATTATGTTATATTATTGTTACAATTAAGCAATTAGAAACAACCATGACAATTGATTCTCATTATATCATAATGGTAGAACTTTTAGTTTATTCTTTTTACTAACAATTGCATTTTTAATTTTTAAAGGTCTTTTTTAATGGAAAAATATTGCATGTTATAAACTAGACTATGGTTATATGAATAATAATTAAATAAATAAATAGAATAAAACATTTAACCGGATGATTACGGAATTTACAAGCGAAGGAATTATTCTATATTAATTCGTCCTAATTTAGTTCGTTTTGGATAAAGGTGCACGATAAGTCAACCAACTCCGACAGAATATCAAATCGTACGATCCTCGTAACTGTAAGGGCATCTCTCTATTTTATATATTTCTCTCAAAAATAAAAATATATATATGCTATGTATCTGCTTACGTGTTTATTTTGAAGGTGAATACTTGTGAAGGTGGGTAAATGTTATATTAATATATTTGTACGAAATTTTTATGCATGAGGTAAGTTATTACATATGGGGATGTTACCCATATTTTGAAATTCATAGATGGAGAATTGTATGCACATACATTTCATGGTTACGTGGCTACCGGAGAGGAGTCACGAGGTGCACACCGGAGAGGTGGCACGGGGTGTGTGTCCGAGAGGGAACCACCTTATCCCGATGTGGATCATTAAGTTTAATTGATGGGTAGATACCTATCACCTTAGTGGTGCTAAATCTTAAAGCGATACCACGACCCTTTGCAAAGGGATTGATATTCCGGAATCATATGCATCGACATATAGACATTGCATTAGGAATGAGTCTTAATTATGCTATATGTATTATTGTTATAAATGTGTATATACATGTGTTAGAATGAGATCTCTAGCCATGTATAATGTATCCTCTGTTTGTGCTTGTTGCTCCGCTCTTGTATATTTGTTATTTTTGGATTGATGACCCTTTCAGTGGTTTGTGTGGGCAATATGCCAATAGATCATGTCACTCCCAGGATACAACGAGATGCCGCCGTCGAGGATGACGGAACTTACTTTCCCTGAAGCATGGACAGACAAGTCTTGGGGATTGACCCGGCCTCAGGACGACTCATGTTCTCTGGGAACGTGTTAGAGACTACTACCATTGTAGGAAAGGATCCGAAGACCACCTACTCCCGCAGGACCGTGAGCTTTCAGATCCCAGCTTCCTTGGTCATTACTAGCTTCCTCTCTGGAATGATCGACCACTTCGGATTGTTGATTCACCCTCCAGCCCCACCTGGACCCGCATATACCTCAGTCATGGGAGGGGGGCATTCTTTCACGATATACCTATGCCTCCCTTAGACTTAGAGATGTCGTTAGGGCTACCCTCGATGATTCCTCGTGAAATTTTTCCCGTGGGCGAGTACCCTCATCTTGATCCAACACATGCGCCATCATTGGAGGATGATATGGATGGAGCAGAGGACGATGACGATTATGATCCCTCCGAGCATGACTACGACGAGGATGGATCCGATCATACCTTATCGAGCGCCTGTAGGGGATTATGTGGAGCTGGGGCAGGGGAGTATTGTGGATATCGGTAGATACAGATCAGCATAGTTAAGGACTAGACGGTAGTAGCATTTAGTACTAGATGGCGGGTTTCTATATGAGTGGCTCGAGATTTTATGGGTTAATAGCTATTTACCCCCCTGCCATATAAGCGAGATTTGATTTCCCCCCCCCCCCCCCCCCTTAAGAAAAAAATTTGTGATTCCCCCCTTGAGAAACCCAGATTCCAAATTGCATCCCCCCTCATGCTGAGTTGGCCATAGAATCTTCATACTTGGCCTGCCAAGTGGCTTTTTTAATTTTTTTTAAATCCACGTCATTTTTTAATATATTATATATTATTTTTTTTTACGTTTTTTAAATATTATATATTTTTTTTACGTTTTTTTAATATTATATATTTTTTTTACGTTTTTTAAATATTATATTTTTTTTTCACGTTTTTTTATAGAGTATTTATTGTAAAAATTAATGTTGGGCCTAAACCCTTACTTGTTGTATTAGTAGCCCTTTTATGAGAGTGTTTTTAATTCAAATTAATGTGTGTGTGTCTGCTTTCTAAAGACTCATTTTGTCTTTGTAAAAATCGATGTGGGACTTGTTAATATACATACAACAACAAAAACAAACGCATAGTTAATATACATACAGCAATAAGAACAAACGCATATCATTGAATTAAATGGATTCATAACATCACAACAACAAACGCACAGTGCCATATTAAAGCATCAAATATACAAGTTTGGAACCTCCTTATAAGCAGCTTTATCATGGCGGAAATTTGGGCATGGTACTGCAACAACAAAAAATACAGAGAGGAAGGAGTGAGAAAAAGAAAATGAAACCCAAGACATAGCTGTGGTCGAATCACATAACGATAGATGGTGTGGTTCATGATTTAGCAGTGTGAACTATTTGAGTTGGTTCAATTTTAAAACATTGCATCAATTTATAAACCAACCCGCCTCCACCTTCATCCCGCACAAGAATATAATGCAAGAGAAAAGCATAATGGAATCTCATGATGAACAGCAAGACAATCTTAGTACAAGGAAAATAAAATAAAAAGTTCCTCTTAGGAGTTGATAATTTAAACTGAAACATGCAAACTCAGACAAACCAAACCAAGTCAAGGCTTTTACTTCCCTACTTCTTAAAGCTCATAAATATATCCAAGTATCAGACGAATCTTTGCATTGAGACACATTATCCTTAAAACAAAACCACACAAATTTGATATGGCTTAGACTAGTCTTCACATTTTGACACTTAAACAGAAATATCCGGGCATACTCAATAATCCTACCAGAATAAATAAAGAAGCTTACACAGTTACATTAAACTAGTGTTGTCAATTGCACATAGCCAATTGTTAAAGAAGAATGATGTTTGTTGGATTTTTGAATGGAAGTGTGAGTGAAGGTTAATGGATGATTCGAACAGAAAAGAAGTGAGGTTGTTGCAGATGTGTTAAGGTGAGAGTTTGTGGTTTATATACTACATGACGGGAGGTGTTTCACAAAAACTCAGTGGTGATTCATGGATTTAATGTGTTGTTGTTGTATGTATATTAACAAGTCCCACATCGATTTTTACAAAGACAAAGTGAGTCTTTATAAAGCAAACACACACACATATATTTGAATTAAAAATAGACTCCCATATGTGGGCTTCTAATACAACAAATAAGGGCTTAGGCCCATATGTTAATTTTTACAACTCATAAAAACTAATAAATACTCTATAAAAAAAATATAATATTTAAAAAACGTAAAAAAAAATAATATATAATATATTTAAAAATGACGTGGATTTAAAAAAAATTAAAAAAGCCACTTGGCAGGCCAAGTATGAAGATTCTATGGCCAACTCAGCATGAGGGGGGATGCAATTTGGAATCTGGGTTTCTCAAGGGGGGAATCACAAATTTTTTTCTTAAGGGGGGGAAATCAAATCTCGCCTATATGGCAGGGGGGTAAATGGCTATTAACCCAGATTTTATCCCTGGGGCAGTTCTCCTGCGTGAGTGTCTGCCGGGGACTTTTATTCTATCACTTTATGGGTTGTATTTCCTAAACACTATTTGTAACGCCCGGAAATTCAATTATTCGCTTAATCTAGACGTTCAGAGTGTTTAGTGAAATTTTCGTATTTTGAGACGATTTAGTCGGTATTAGTTCGGGATAGCGGATTGATATTTAACCAAGAGTTTTGATATTTTCAGTATTAGAAATATTATTGGAAGAATATTTGAAGTTTTGGGAATTTTCTGAGTAATTGAGATTAGACCGGAAATATTCGATTTAGTCGAATTTGGATTGTCGATGTTATTTAAGGGCACATTTGGAATTATTAAATTGAAGTCGGAAAATAATATTAAGAACAATATTATTTATAAGTCGGAATTATTATATCGGTGGAATATTATTTAAAGTGATATATTGTTATTTTGAGTTATTATTCTTATTGGGCCTAAATTAGTTTGTGAAAAAGAAGTGAAAGACTAAGCCCAATTAGAATGATAAAATTAGGGTTTTAGAGATATGAAGTGTAGTGTTGTCATTTGGAGAAGACAAAGTTAGAAGAGAAAGAGGCAAGTCTTGGAGGAGAAGAAGAAGAAGCTTGGAGATTTCTACTCATGGTGTCAAATTGAAGATGCAATTGGAGACCCATTGAGTTACTTCCATTTATAAGGTAAGGGTGGGGTTCTCTTCCTATAATGGGGCCTATGAACAATTGTATGTGGGGAAATTAGATGTGTAGATTATTATTATTACTTGTGTTAATTGATTGTTTGAAGTGGGATGTATGCCATAAAATATATGAATTTGAGGTGCTACTTTAATTGTTGGTCTGTTAATGAGAGGGTTTGAGCAAATATCTTACCCTGCGGTTCATTCACAGGGACAAAGTATATATTTGGATTTGTTTTTTCTCTGTACTGTGCCACCGGTGAGGAACAATTCGTTTCCTTGAGTAAAATGAATATATAAAAACATACCACAAAAGTGAGAGCAATGAATAGAATATAATCCATGTTTAAAATTCATGTTTAAGAAAAACTTTATTTTCCACATGATGAAAGAATGAAAGGGGTGTGGTCTAATATATTCACTATGATTATAGATATATCTATATATGAGTAAAACATAACTGATATAGTTATATTATGATTATGTTATTCCAAAACCTTGCACAGCTACATGTCCGCCCCATTTTTTATTATTAACTGACTCATCAGAGTGAATTTTAGAATTAGTGGTGCTATGCAATTCAAACAGTCCCGTTTGATCGAAATAGTCGAATTAAACGGTATAATTAGTTGTCCGGAATTTGATAAAAATTTACGTGGTAGTTAAGTTTAATTAGTAGATTAATGTGGTGGTGTTATTTTGTTGAAATTGTGACATTTTACGAATCGACTGAAATTGTGTTTGGTTTAAATATTCTTTATAAATAAATTATAATAATTTAATAGAATTGTCAATAGAGTTGTTAGAGTTGTCAATAGAGTTGTTAGAGTCGACAATAAGTTGTCAGAGTTGTTTTGAATTATTAAGAGTCATATTTTTATTCGTTTTGAGTAATTCTGACATGTTTAGAGTTGTCAGTGTATAACGTCGGTGTTTGTTTTTTTATTAGAACTTTAACAATTTATATCTTTTGAACCGTAACTCCGTTTGAGTCTCCGTTCGAGGCGTTAGAAAGCTAGCGCGATATTCTTTTTAATAAAAATGGTCTTGAGCAATAGAATGCTAGAAAATTAGAAATGGAGTAGAAATAGAAGTGAATTAAATTAATATAGTGTGATTATTATTTGGTTGATTAAATTAATAGTTGAATTAATTTCAATGTGTTTAATTGATTAGAATATAATTTGGAATTAGATCAACTATTTGGTTTGTCGGTAAATTACGATATTTTGAGAAGTTATCCGTAATTGTGTTTTGACTTGAATATGTATGTTGAGAAATATATATTATTATGTCAATGATGTTGTTTTGATATTGATTCTCTGTGGGTAGTTGGATAGCATTAATTTTAATGATTAATTGCTTGATTTTAAATGTGTATGTTCATATATAATTGGCAAAATGAGAATTAACATGAGATAGTATGGTTACTAGTGTTAATTGGATTTTGTGTATCGTAATTGATTAATTGACCTTTTATATGTGAATGATATGTATGTGTTGTGAATGTTGTGTACAATTGGTGGATAATTCATCGAGTTGAATTATTGTGATATGCTAAATATTAAGATGGTAGAGATGATCTTAATTGCATATGTTTGATTAACATTGTACATACATTCATATCATGGATGCCTTGAAACAAAGGTGGTTTGCTTTGAAACATAAGCGAGGCTTGGATTCTAGAGTGAATTCGGAAAGCGGTAAACTATATGTTTACGTTTGGTGGCTTTGATCTTGTCCGGATCTGAAGCGTGGCTAGATTCTATATGAATCGGAAGCGGTGGAACTTTGGGTCCACATTGGGTACCACATGCATAGAGTCACATGTCTTGCATTGAGTCACATTGAGGTTAAGTGATGTTTGAATATATGCATTTATGTGATTGTCATGTGTACATGAGATGTGATAATTGGATTTGGTGATGTTTTGATATATAATTGGTTAAACGTGTGAATATGTGATAATGATGGATTGTGTTTATATTTGGGATAATAGTATTGAATCTTTTGAGTATTATACTATTGAATTTTGTGCTTACTTGAATATGTGAAATTTATTAGATGATACTATTTACATGATTATGACTTGTTGTGTGATGAAAAGTATGTGAGATTAATGAACTGTAGGAGTATGATGTGTATAGTAGCTATTGATACTTGTGATGTGATGATTTTATATGTCTGAATCCTAGCATGCAATTTATCATATGCCCACTTATATGATTTGATATCTCACCCTTTTTTTCTTGTTTCGCCGTTGCCTTTATATTGGTAATGTGCAGGTATTCAAGTATGAAGATTTAGTTGTCGTTACTCGAATCGGTTGTCGCTCTGATACGTAGCACTCTGGGGGGAACGATTTATGTCATTCATGATGTTGTTGTTTAATTGTGTTATCTTGGTTGAACAAAATGATAAGTTAACTAAGGATATTTTATTGAATACATTCTGAAGTGATTCCGCTGTGTTTTGATAAAATAAGTTATTCTATTTCAAAGGTGCTATGTATCCGCTTTATGCGACGAGTTGATTTGTTTTGTTTTTATTATGTGACACCTCATTTGTTTATTGAGAAATTTTTGAAAACTCTGATTTATATATATTTGTCGGGTAGAAATGGGGTGTTACAATAGTGGTATCAGAGCAGGTCGGTCCGTCCGGCCAAGTTGTCGAGTCAGTTGAGTTGTGTGACAGTTGAATGCTGTCAGTGTTTTATTCCTTAGTACGCGACATGTGTGTGAAACACTGTCGGTACTTATTTGCTTTGTTGCAGGGACTAGTTTGATTCAAAGTGGGGGAGAAGTTTTACTTCTCGAAGATGTTTCTGTTGTAAGGGATGGTCAGGTATGCTGTCTACAAGCGACGATGCAAGTGTTGTTGAGAGTTTTGGAAGTTACCCAGAGTCGAAGACGATGTGAAGTTAAGGATAATTTTGGGAGACAGAAGTTAGAGAGTGGCGATGTTCAGCACAGTTAAGGACTGAGAACTTGTCGGTGTGTTTAACCTTTGCGTCTGATGTTGGTGTTTGACAAGTGTTAAAGTGATAAAGTTGCAGTAGAATTTATGTTAGACTCGCATTAGTGATTAACGGACGTAGTCGATGTGTGAAGTGTTGTGAATCGTGAACCCGAGTTAGAACTCGATAATGCGCGTAGTTTGAGTTTCGGATATCTGATTTAAACTCCGTTTGAAGCGTCAGAAAGATAACGAGATGAAATGTATTATAAGAATGATTGTCGCAGCCATAATAGATTTGAGTTTGATGTGATGATGTTGGGATGGGGTGCAGTTGTTGTCGAAGTTATTTGAGGAGTTTGGGAGATAACATAAAAATTGTCGATGCTTGACGTTGATGTTTGTAATTTGGATAACGTCAGAGATTCGTATCTTGAGTTTCGAGTATCAATTGGATGTACCGTTTGAACCTATGAAGAGGTGAAGTTGTATTATACCTTATGGAAATGTGCAAGTCTGTTGAATAAGAATGGTTGTTACCGCAAATGTCTGAAGTGAAGTTAAGCAGAACTTGTTGTTAATGATTAAAATGAGAAGACGAGATGTTGGTTTTAAAGATGTTTGACGATTGTGTGATGCTAAGTAATTGTGAATCAGATTTAGTATTATGTTTGGACGTCAGTGTCTCATCGACAAAATCAATTGAGTAAGAAGTTATAGGAGTTGTGAAAACCCAAAGTGAATTATTGGATTATGTCGTGTTATTGGATTTAAGTGGAAATTCGGAAAAAACGCTATTATGATGTAACAACGATTTATACTCCACTATGGTTGTCGGATACTAATTGGCAAATTGGGGAACTGATCACCCTCAATCTATTGTTAATGGTAGACGAAACTCGTGTTGGACGTTATAGATTTGTCCTGTTGTCTTAATAGTGTAGAAAGAGTATCTATATTTTACCGTGAAGATAGTCGCCCATCCGTTTGTGTAGCTTGGTAAGAGGAGTGGTTGAGTAAGAGTTTGACGAAGAGAACAATTCAAAGTAGCGCGTTTTGTGCGAGCAGCTGGCGCAAGGTGAAAGATTTGGAAGTAACAGTGAAACAACGATGTGAAAATGAGTATTAAGGAAAGTCTGCGTTGGATTGAGAATTTGTGAACCATACAGTTGACGGGATTTTAACAAGAAAGTAACTTAAAAAAGACTTATAAGAGTTGCGCAGCGGAAGCATTGTGTGACACTGATGTTGTACGACTTGTAAGAAGTGAAGGACTATATGTCAGAAGTCTGTGAAGTGGAATTATCTTAATGTTTGGATTGATAGGTTGTTGGAATAAGTGCGATGAGCCAGGATGCTGCATCGAATCGTAGATTATTGCGTATCTTGTAAGAATAGTAATGTGTTTGTGTTCTTGTGGAATCATTGTTGTGCCGAAGAAGTAGTGATCGAAGTGTTACCAAACGCGATTTGGATATTTGAGAATTGGATACAAGACTTGGTTGCGATGGTGTTGTCAAGTAGGTTTTCGAGGACGAAAATATTCTAAGTGGGGGAGAGTTGTAACGCCCGGAAATTCAATTATTCGCTTAATCTAGACGTTCAGAGTGTTTAGTGAAATTTTCGTATTTTGAGACGATTTAGTCGGTATTAGTTCGGGATAGCAGATTGATATTTAACCAAAAGTTTTGATATTTTCAGTATTAGAAATATTATTGGAAGAATATTTGAAGTTTTGGGAATTTTCTGAGTAATTGAGATTAGACCGGAAATATTCGATTTAGTCGAATTTGGATTGTCGATGTTATTTAAGGGCACATTTGGAATTATTAAATTGAAGTCGGAAAATAATATTAAGAACAATATTATTTATAAGTCGGAATTATTATATCGGTGGAATATTATTTAAAGTGATATATTGTTATTTTGAGTTATTATTCTTATTGGGCCTAAATTAGTTTGTGAAAAAGAAGTGAAAGACTAAGCCCAATTAGAATGATAAAATTAGGGTTTTAGAGATATGAAGTGTAGTGTTGTCATTTGGAGAAGACAAAGTTAGAAGAGAAAGAGGCAAGTCTTGGAGGAGAAGAAGAAGAAGCTTGGAGATTTCTACTCATGGTGTCAAATTGAAGATGCAATTGGAGACCCATTGAGTTACTTCCATTTATAAGGTAAGGGTGGGGTTCTCTTCCTATAATGGGGCCTATGAACAATTGTATGTGGGGAAATTAGATGTGTAGATTATTATTATTACTTGTGTTAATTGATTGTTTGAAGTGGGATGTATGCCATAAAATATATGAATTTGAGGTGCTACTTTAATTGTTGGTCTGTTAATGAGAGGGTTTGAGCAAATATCTTACCCTGCGGTTCATTCACAGGGACAAAGTATATATTTGGATTTGTTTTTTCTCTGTACTGTGCCACCGGTGAGGAACAATTCGTTTCCTTGAGTAAAATGAATATATAAAAACATACCACAAAAGTGAGAGCAATGAATAGAATATAATCCATGTTTAAAATTCATGTTTAAGAAAAACTTTATTTTCCACATGATGAAAGAATGAAAGGGGTGTGGTCTAATATATTCACTATGATTATAGATATATCTATATATGAGTAAAACATAACTGATATAGTTATATTATGATTATGTTATTCCAAAACCTTGCACAGCTACATGTCCGCCCCATTTTTTATTATTAACTGACTCATCAGAGTGAATTTTAGAATTAGTGGTGCTATGCAATTCAAACAGTCCCGTTTGATCGAAATAGTCGAATTAAACGGTATAATTAGTTGTCCGGAATTTGATAAAAATTTACGTGGTAGTTAAGTTTAATTAGTAGATTAATGTGGTGGTGTTATTTTGTTGAAATTGTGACATTTTACGAATCGACTGAAATTGTGTTTGGTTTAAATATTCTTTATAAATAAATTATAATAATTTAATAGAATTGTCAATAGAGTTGTTAGAGTTGTCAATAGAGTTGTTAGAGTCGACAATAAGTTGTCAGAGTTGTTTTGAATTATTAAGAGTCATATTTTTATTCGTTTTGAGTAATTCTGACATGTTTAGAGTTGTCAGTGTATAACGTCGGTGTTTGTTTTTTTATTAGAACTTTAACAATTTATATCTTTTGAACCGTAACTCCGTTTGAGTCTCCGTTCGAGGCGTTAGAAAGCTAGCGCGATATTCTTTTTAATAAAAATGGTCTTGAGCAATAGAATGCTAGAAAATTAGAAATGGAGTAGAAATAGAAGTGAATTAAATTAATATAGTGTGATTATTATTTGGTTGATTAAATTAATAGTTGAATTAATTTCAATGTGTTTAATTGATTAGAATATAATTTGGAATTAGATCAACTATTTGGTTTGTCGGTAAATTACGATATTTTGAGAAGTTATCCGTAATTGTGTTTTGACTTGAATATGTATGTTGAGAAATATATATTATTATGTCAATGATGTTGTTTTGATATTGATTCTCTGTGGGTAGTTGGATAGCATTAATTTTAATGATTAATTGCTTGATTTTAAATGTGTATGTTCATATATAATTGGCAAAATGAGAATTAACATGAGATAGTATGGTTACTAGTGTTAATTGGATTTTGTGTATCGTAATTGATTAATTGACCTTTTATATGTGAATGATATGTATGTGTTGTGAATGTTGTGTACAATTGGTGGATAATTCATCGAGTTGAATTATTGTGATATGCTAAATATTAAGATGGTAGAGATGATCTTAATTGCATATGTTTGATTAACATTGTACATACATTCATATCATGGATGCCTTGAAACAAAGGTGGTTTGCTTTGAAACATAAGCGAGGCTTGGATTCTAGAGTGAATTCGGAAAGCGGTAAACTATATGTTTACGTTTGGTGGCTTTGATCTTGTCCGGATCTGAAGCGTGGCTAGATTCTATATGAATCGGAAGCGGTGGAACTTTGGGTCCACATTGGGTACCACATGCATAGAGTCACATGTCTTGCATTGAGTCACATTGAGGTTAAGTGATGTTTGAATATATGCATTTATGTGATTGTCATGTGTACATGAGATGTGATAATTGGATTTGGTGATGTTTTGATATATAATTGGTTAAACGTGTGAATATGTGATAATGATGGATTGTGTTTATATTTGGGATAATAGTATTGAATCTTTTGAGTATTATACTATTGAATTTTGTGCTTACTTGAATATGTGAAATTTATTAGATGATACTATTTACATGATTATGACTTGTTGTGTGATGAAAAGTATGTGAGATTAATGAACTGTAGGAGTATGATGTGTATAGTAGCTATTGATACTTGTGATGTGATGATTTTATATGTCTGAATCCTAGCATGCAATTTATCATATGCCCACTTATATGATTTGATATCTCACCCTTTTTTCTTGTTTCGCCGTTGCCTTTATATTGGTAATGTGCAGGTATTCAAGTATGAAGATTTAGTTGTCGTTACTCGAATCGGTTGTCGCTCTGATACGTAGCACTCTGGGGGAACGATTTATGTCATTCATGATGTTGTTGTTTAATTGTGTTATCTTGGTTGAACAAAATGATAAGTTAACTAAGGATATTTTATTGAATACATTCTGAAGTGATTCCGCTGTGTTTTGATAAAATAAGTTATTCTATTTCAAAGGTGCTATGTATCCGCTTTATGCGACGAGTTGATTTGTTTTGTTTTTATTATGTGACACCTCATTTGTTTATTGAGAAATTTTTGAAAACTCTGATTTATATATATTTGTCGGGTAGAAATGGGGTGTTACACTATTCGTACTTATATCTTGTGACGCTATATCGAGTTTATGCTTAGTATGGTTATTAAGTTTTAATCCAGTTTAACTAATTTCCCTTTATAAAATCTAGTTTGAATTCTTAAAACCAATCTAAGTATAAAATTCACTATAATGCTTAAATAAATAAAAGGGGACACTATTTCTCACAAGAAAAACCATTAACTGATTTAGTTGTGGAAATAATCCTTTTTTTTAATTCACTCTTGTTGTTAAAAATCGGGGTGTTACATTATGATATCAGAGCTTAGGTTATCTGGAGGACCGAGAGTCTAGTACTCTAAAATTATCACATGCTTGGGAAAATTTAGAACTTATATCCACATTTTTAGGATAGTTAAGAATTGACATCCACTCATTATTTAGGAGTAAGATATTGGAAGTTCTCTTGAAACAGGTAAGGAGAATTCTAATTGGGTGTTGGTGTTGTAGGAAAACAATGCCTTCAAGACGTGACAATACTAACAACCATCAGGTGGATCAAATGGCCCAAGCTATGGCCAATATGGTAGCCGCTGTCACCGCTCAAACTGCTGCTAAGAACCTTCGAGATTTGGAGAAGCGGGACAGAGAGATAAGAGCTGCAGAATCAAGAGGATTAACCGAGTTTCGCCGCCACGATCCACCTAAATTCCAAGGAGATGTTACTCCCGAGAAGGCTGACTTATGGTTACAAGAAATTGAAAAGATATTTGAGGTAATCAACTATCCTCCAAGGGCAAGGGTGTTGTATGCCACGTATCTTCTCTTAGGTGATGCATAGTATTGGTGGAGAAGCACTAGATTGATGATGGAGGGCGCACATGAAGAAGTGAATTGGGAAGCCTTTAAGACAAGGGTCCTAGACAAATACTTTCCCATAAGTGCGAGGACCAAATTGGGAGACGATTTTCTGAAACTTTGACAAGGGGGTATGACTGTAGGAAAATATGCCGCCAAGTTTGAGACCTTATCCAGATATTTTCGATTCTTCAGGGAAGGAGTGGATGAAGCCTACATGTGTCACCGTTTCCAAGAAGGACTCAAGTACGAACTACAAGACTCAGTGGTACCCTTAGGGATACAACATTTTCAACCATTGGTGGAGAAATGCAGAGAGGTGGAGGAAATGAAGAATAAGAGGACAAATCGCGGGGCGGTCCAGAACTCTGGAGGACCTAATCGTTAAAATTTTCATAATCAAGGATGTAATAAACAATAGATGCGACCATACCAGCGACCACACTATAACAACCGAGGACCTCAACAAATAGAAAATCATAACATGAAAGGAGGAGGAACTCAAGCTGCCCCAGGGGTACGTTGTTACCAGTGTGGTGAAGGTGGGCATTATGCGAATGAATGCCCTAATAGGGGTCCTACCTGCTTAAAATGCAACAAACAGGGTCATATGGTGAAGGATTGCAGAACTCCAAAGGCAGAGTTAGCTGTTAATGCTGTTAGAACCGCCCGGCCAACTGCCCAAGGGCGAGTGTATTGCATGGGTGCAGAGGGAAAATCTCCGACCAACAACTTGATCCAGGGGAGTTGCGAAATTGAAGGTACCATTTTAACTGCACTTTTTGATTCTGGGGCAACGCATTCATTCATATCACAGGATTGCGTTGATCGATTGAAAATGATAGTAACCCGATTACCTTTCGACTTGGTAGTGTCTACCCCTGCTAAGGTTCTAACTGTGAACACTGCATGTTTATTATGTAAAGTAGTGGTTCAAGAGAGAGAATTCCTAGTTAACCTAATATGTTTACCCCTCCAATCTCTCGATATTATTCTCGGAATGGATTGGATGTCATTTCATTATGTTATGTTAGATTGTGCTCGGAAGTTGGTTATTTTGCCTGAGCCCGGGGTTATCAAATACCGATCAGCTAACCAACTCAAAGGTTCTCTAAAGAGTGGATCTTTTGACCTTTCAATACTTTCTAATACGGAAGTGATTTCCGAATTCAAGATTAAAGACATGTTAGTTACTCAAGACTTTCTTGATGTGTTTCCAAACGAGATTCCCGGTTTACCACCTGTAAGAGACATTGAATTCTTCATTGACTTACACCCGGGAACTGGACCCATTTCCATTGCACCATATCGAATGGTGCCAAAGGAACTCCAAGAAATTAAAGAACAATTGGAAGACTTGATGGAGAAAGGACTCATCAGGCAAAGTGTTTCCCCATGGGGAGCTCCAGTACTTTTGGTAAAGAAAAAGGACGGGCGTTCTTGACTATGTGTGGACTACAGGCAACTTAACAAAGTGACTGTGAAGAATCGATACCCCTTACCTCGCATTGACGACTTGATGGATCAACTTAAAGGAGCATCTGTATTTTCTAAGATTGATTTGAAGTCCGGCTATCATCAAATTAGAGTAAGAGAAGAAGACATACCAAAGACTGCATTCAGGACTCGTTATGGACATTATGAGTACCTAGTCATGCCGTTTGGAGTGACTAATGCACCTGCTATTTTTATGGATTACATGAACCGAATTTTCCACCCATTTCTAGACAAATTCGTTGTTGTATTTATTGATGATATCCTTGTTTACTCTCGAAGTAAAAAGGAACATGAAGAGCATCTACGTCAAGTGTTACAAATCCTACGTGAAAAGAAGTTAAATGCTAGTCCATCCAAATGTGAATTCTGGCTAGAAAAGGTAAATTTCTTGGGGCACGTCATATCAAAGGAAGGGATTTCTGTAGATCCAGCGAAGATTGAAACCGTGCTCGCATGGAAACAGCCTCAGACAGTCACTGATATAAGGAGTTTCGTAGGATTGGCCGGATACTACCGACGATTCATTGAGGGATTCGCAAAGATAGTAGCTCCATTGACTCAACTAACTAGAAAGGATCAACCTTTTGCCTGGACTGAGAAGTGTGAAGCCAACTTTCAATTGTTAAAGAAGAAACTTACAACATTGTCTATTCTGATCCTGCCGCAACCGGAGGAGCCATACGAAGTTTATTGCGATGCATCTCATCAAGGATTGGGGTGTGTGTTGATGCAAAACCGAAAGGCGGTAGCATATGCTTCGAGACAATTGAAGACTCACGAAAGAAATTATCCCACTCATGATTTGTAGCTTGCAGCTTTGGTTTTTGCGCTAAAGATTTGGTGTCATTATCTCTATGGGGGCACGTTCACAGTATTCAGCGATCATAAGAGTTTGAAGTATTTGTTTAATCAGAAGGAATTAAACATGAGGCAAAGGAGATGGATGGAAACCTTGAAGGACTACGATTTCACATTACAATATCACCCAGGAAAAGCAAACGTAGTGGCAGATGCATTGAGTAGGAAAGATGTTCTTGCAACAGCATCACTGATGGCCAAACAACAAGAGCTTTGGGAAACTTTCAGAGACATGCACCTAGACGTAAAATTGGGACGAGGAACTCTTCAATATGGAATGATCAAGATCTCAAATGGATTGTTGGAAGATATTCGAAACTATCAGAATGATCCGCTCTTGGAAGAGAAAAGAGAATTAATGGTACAAGGAAAAGCACTCGATTTCAAAGTAGGACCCGATAACATCTTAAGGTGCTACGAAAGAATCTGTGTACCCAATGTTGCGGGGATAAGGAAGCTAATTTTAGAGGAAGCTCACAAGAGCGAACTTAGCATTCACCCTGGAGCAACAAAGATGTATAAAGATTTGAGACAAAATTATTGGTGGCCAAGAATGAAGAAGGAGGTGGCAGATTATGTAGCGTCATGTTTGACTTTCCAAAAAACAAAAGTGGAACACCAAAGACCAGCAGGAATGTTGCAATCTTTAGATGCTCCTGAGTGGAAGTGGGATAGCATTTTAATGGATTTTATCACCGGGTTACCAAAAAATCGAAGGATGCATGACTCAATTTGGGTGATTGTTGATCGTCTGACCAAGTCCTCTCATTTCCTACCGGTGAGAACAACCTATAATGTAGCCAAGTTAACAGAAATTTACATTTTCGAGATTGTTAAACTACATGGAGTACCTTCTAGCATCGTTTCAGATCGAGACCCAAAGTTCACGTCACATTTTTTGGGTGCTTTACATGAGGCGCTTGGAACAAAGCTAAGATTAAGTTCGGCATATCATCCACAAACAGATGGACAAACAGAACGAACGAATCAGTCATTAGAGGATTTTTCTGCGGGCATGTGTACTGGATGATAGAGGGAGTTGGGATGATATACTACCTCTAATTGAATTCACCTACAACAACAGTTTTCATACTAGCATCGGAATGGCTCCATTTGAAGCTCTGTATGGGCGAAAATGTCAGACGCCATTATGTTGGTATCAAGATGGTGAAAGTATGATTGTAGGTCCAGAAATGGTTCATTAGACTACAGAAAAGGTTAAGAACATTAAGGAAAAGATGAAAGCTTCACAAGACCGTCAAAAAAGCTACGCCGACAAAAGATGTAGGCCGTTGGATTTTCAAGAGGGAGACCATGTGTTCCTCCGTGTCACACCTACCACGGGAGTGGGGAGAGCAATCAAAACACGTAAGTTAACTCCAAAGTTTATTGGACCCTATCAAATAACTTCAAAAATTGGACCCGTGGCTTACCGAACTGCATTACCGCCCTTTTTATCTGGCATACATGATGTGTTTCATGTCTCACAACTACGGAAGTACATTCCAGACCCTTCTCACGTAATCAAACCAGACACCATTCAGCTTAAAGACAACTTATCATTCGAAGCAATACCCGTTAGGATCGAGGATAGGAAAATGAAGCTGCTAAAGAATAAGGAAATTCCGTTAGTAAAAATAATTTGGAACCAAGCCACTGGTGATGCAACTTGGGAACTTGAAAGTGCAATCCGAGAGAAATACCCAGAATTGTTTACAGACGCGTAGTTTCGAGGACGAAACTCTTTTAGGGGGGAGTATTGTAAGACCCGTAATTTTATAAATAAATTAATATTTTAAAATTATAGTATATTCTCACCTCTATGATATATTTTTGATCAAATATATAGTTAAATAGTATTTATACTAATAAAATATTAGAATTTTTATTTCATTAGTAGTTCAAGACATAAGTTTCTTAAAAATCTTGATTTCAGTCTCTTTAATGTTCGGTAAAATTAGCCGCCTTAATTTTTAAAAAACAACCATGTTTGATAAGGAGGTTCTAGTAATAGAATAACAAAATTATTTATGAAAGAGTTAAAAAAATAAAAATAGTTTCTCTTGAAATTAATTTCCGGTCTCTCCAATAAATGATAGTTTTACCCGCTTAAAATTTTAAAATAATCTCTGGTCATAACAAAAGTTTATCAGTGAAAACATAAATTATTTTTAGTAGATTAATAAAAAGATAATAATAATAAAAATAATAAACTTTTATTTTTTCTCAACATATATTTTTATATTTATAATGCAGTATAGAATGACCGAAAAAAATGTTTTATTATCGGCAAAAATAAATACACTTCAGTAAATTTTCTAAAAAAATCTGATAAAGACATTTTTAAAGATTATGTGGTTATCGAGCCAGTTTAATAAAAAAATATATTTCTTTTAGAAAAGTTGAAAATAATAATAAAATAAAATAAGAAAAAAACAGCTTTTAAATTTAAAGTTATATAAAATCACTCATTAGTTTTTATAAGATTAAATCTTTAGAGATAGATTAAATATATGTATACATATTATGTTATATTATTGTTACTGTTAAGCGATTAGAAACAACCATGATAATTGATTCTAATTATATCATAATGGTAGAACTTTTAGTTTATTCTTTTTACTAACAATTGCACTTTTAATTTTTAAAGGTCTTTTTTAATGGATAAATATTGCATGTTATAAACTAGACTATGGTTATATGAATAATAATTAAATAAATAAATAGAATAAAACATTTAATCGGATGATTACGGAATTTACAAGCGAAGGAATTATTCTATATTAATTCGTCCTAATTTAGTTCGTTTTGGATAAAGGTGCACGATAAGTCAACCAACTCCGACAGAATATCAAATCGTACGATCCTCGTAACTGTAAGGGCATCTCTCTATTTTATATATTTCTCTCAAAAATAAAAATATATATATATATATGCTATGTATCTGCTTACGTGTTTATTTTGAAGGTGAATACTTGTGAAGGTGGGTAAATGTTATATTGATATATTTGTACGAAATTTTTATGCATGAGGTAAGTTATTACATATGGGGATGTTACCCATATGTTGAAATTCATAGATGGAGAATTGTATGCACATACAATTCATGGTTACGTGGCTACCGGAGAGGAGTCACGAGGTGCACACCGGAGAGGTGGCACGGGGTGTGTGTCCGAGAGGGAACCACCTTATCCCGATGTGGATCATTGAGTTTGATTGATGGGTAGATACCTATCACCTTAGTGGTGCTAAATCTTAAAGCGATACCACGACCCTTTGCAAAGGGATTGATATTCTAGAATCATATGCATCGACATATAGACATTGCATTAGGAATGAGTCTTAATTATGCTATATGTATTATTGTTATAAATGTGTATATACATGTGTTAGAATGAGATCTCTAGCCATGTATAATGTATCCTCTGTTTGTGCTTGTTGCTCCGCTCTTGTATATTTGTTATTTTCGGATTGATTACCCTTTCAGTGGTTTGTGTGGGCAATATGCCAATAGATCATGTCACTCCCAGGATACAACGAGATGCCGCCGTCGAGGACGACGGAACTTACTTTTCCTGAAGCATGGACAGACACGTCCTGGGGATTTGACCCGGCCTCAGGACGACTCACGTTCTCTGGGAACGTGTTAGAGACTACTACCATCATAGGACAGGATCCGAAGACCACCTACTCCCGCAGGACCGTGAGCTTTCAGATTCCAGCTTCCTTGGTCATTTCTAGCTTCCTCTCTGGAGTGATCGACCACTTCGGATTGTTGATTCCCCCTCCAGCCCCACCTGGACCCGCATATACCTCAGTCATGGGAGGGGAGCCATTCTTTCACGATATACCTATGCCTCCCTTAGACTTAGAGATGTCGTTAGGGCTACCCTCGATGATTCCTCATGACATTTTTCCCATGGGCGAGTACCCTCATCTTGATCCGACACACGCGCCATCACTGAAGGATGATATGGATGGAGTAGAAGACGATGACGATTATGATCCCTCCGAGCATGACTACGACGAGGATGGTTCCGATCATACCTTGTCGAGCGCCTGTAGGGGATTATGTGGAGCTGGGGCAGGGGAGTATTGTGGATGTCGGTAGATTCAGATCAGCGTAGTTAGGGACTAGATGATAGTAGCATTTAGTACTAGATGGCGGGTTTCTATATGAGTGGCTCGAGATTTTATCCCTGGGGCAGTTCTCCTGCGTGAGAGTCTGCCGGGGACTTTTATTCTATCACTTTATGGATTGTATTTCCTAAACACTATTCGTACTTATATCTTGTGACGCTATGTCGAGTTTATGCTTAGTATGGTTATTAAGATTTAATCTAGTTTATCTAATTTCCCTTTATAAAATCTAGTTTGAATTCTTAAAACCAATCTAAGTATAAAATTCACTATAATGCTTAAATAAATAAAAAAAGGGACACTATTTCTCACAAGAAAAACCATTAACTGATTTAGTTGTGGAAATAATCCTTTTTTTTAATTCACTCTTGTTGTTAGGGGTGTTCGCGGGCGGGTTTGGTTCGGTTTTGAGAGAATCCGATACCCAAACCGATTAAAATTAAATCGATTGGTTTGGATTGGATTTACAAATTTTTGCGATAAAGCCCAAACCGAACCGATCCGAGAAACAACGGATTGATTTGGGTTGGATTGATCGGGTAGATAAAAAATGCAAAAATATTTTTAAAAAATAACTTATTTACAAAAACTAATTTTATATAATATTATAAAAAATATAATATTAGTAGTGTTCAAATTTAAATATTATACTAGAAATTTTTCTCTAATAGATTCAAAAATATCTAACAAAAAAAAATCTAAGATTAAGACTTTTGAATCTATAACTACTCACTTTAATTAATATGATAATGAATGTTTTTTTCATAAGCTTTATGTTCATTTATCATATTACACTATCAATTTTCTAATAACAAATTAAAATAGCATAACTTGTCCACACACAACATTTTGTTTTTTTCTTATTGAAGTTGAATGCTTGGTAGTAATTTTCATGATAATTAATTATGGTTGGTTTGGGTTGGGCTTGCGGGTAGAAAATTAAAAATCTGATGCCCGAACCGATTGTCATTGGATTTCATTAGTTTGGTTCGGTTCTTGCCCGAATTGAAAAAATACCCAACCCAAACACCATGGTTTGGTTCGGATTCTGGTTTGGTTCGGATTTACCCGAACCAATGAACACCCCTACTTGTTGTTAAAAATCGGGGTGTTACAAAATGCCACGTTACCCACATGCATGCGTTTTGAATCCCTGGGGCGCCATCTGTCCTCGTTGGGTTACACAGAATATTTCGAAATTCAAATCCTCCCGCCTGAGTCCTCTTTCGATACGTGGCAACGTGTTCTTTAGTGAGAATGCAACGAAATACTTCAAGTTTCAGTACTCTCGTATTTCAGAAAAACACTTAAGTCTTGAAGATAACCTATCTCGATTCAGCTTCGATTGCAAGCGTCTTCACCATAAATAACATTCTCGAAAATGGCTATTGAAAGCCATTTTTTCTTCAAACCCTAATCCTTCGAGAAGAATATTCTCCAGTCAAAATCTCCAGCTAATAATGCCACAGTGACAAATAGATTGGGTTGGCTGGGATTTCCTGATGCATGTCGAACTTCATTTTAACCCGATCACTGTGGTGCATCTCCATGGTGTTGAACCGAATGATCGCATTTTTTGCAGTCCAAAATACTGCATCATCGGGGTTGGATTGATGGTCCAATCTCATATATAGTCTCCAAATGAACTGCACAAAAAAGTTATTTTAAGATTGGTAACTTTAAAAATAAATTATCTATAAGATGTATAGTTTAGTGGTAATACATCATTTGGTCTAAGGTGATACAAAATATTGCGAAATAGGCCCACATTTTCGTCTAGGATTCTTACTGTAATCCATCCCTCGTACACAAAACCTAAAGCAAATACAGATAATACAAATTATTTACAACTATTTATCATAAAGTGAGAAATTTGAAAGAGTGTTATATACTTACTTTGTCGCATATGGGAAAATGAAGGCGTTATTGTTGATGCGGGAAATGGACTCCATTATCCACCAACCCCATGCTTGTAGTAAGAATGTGCGTCCATAAAAAGTACAAGTGTCCTCTTTGGCATTTTTACATAATGCATTATATAGATGTGCTAAAACGACAGAACCCCAAATATACCCTTTAATTTTATTAATGTCCCTAAATAAATGTAAATACATAAATTTTCCAATGTTGCATGTACTTTTGGGAAATATGAGGTTTTCAAATAGTATAATACTATAAAATCTTATTTTAAGGGTTCTAGCATCCTCGAGTGAATTTCATCTAACATAAGAGAGACATAATACTCTTTGAGGTCCTTTAGGTTAATACCTTGTCCCCTCGACCTAGTCTCATCTATCATATATTTTCAAAAAAAATCTCGTAGAGGGCATTGGCTTGTTGGACCGGTCCATTGATAGCCTTACCCTCGATCAGAAGACCCAACAACATGTACACGTCCTCTAGTGTGACGGTCCATTCACCTATTAGAAGGTGGAAAGTGTGTGTTTCGGGTCTCCACCTTTCTAACAATGTGAGTATGAATTTCGTATCAATGGTGCAATTTGATATTTTAATAATGTGTCAAAAACCTACAAGTTCTAGATATGGCACAATCAACTCGTCGGGAGCGACATAACTGTGTGAGCAGAGCCAAAATTTAGTTACATCCAAAATAAAATAAATAAATAAATAAATAAAGTGTGTAGAAAAAAAGTAAATCATATATAAAACTTACAAAGGCGATAATATTCTCAATTGTTCCTCAATGCTTATCACCCATGGTTAGGAGAAACATAATTAAGAGAGTGCTGTAGAGGGTGTAACGGAGAATAGGTAGCAGAGAGTGTATCGAAAATTGTATCAAAGAGGTGTTTGTAATACGGTGGGAGAACTGACTTTTTAAAATGTTGCGGATAGCAAGAGTCGCCACCGACTTTTATTTTATCCAATTTAGGAAAGGCAAAAAGAACAGGAAAGACCTTTTTAAAAGACTTGAGTTCGGGGGGTAAGTTATACAAAGGGAAGGTGTAAGCACCCTTTGTATCCATGGTTATCCATGGGCTCTTAATTGCTTAGCTCACTTATTTGTTTTCAAAATGTTTTAAGTGTAGTGTGTGAATAAGAAAACTTTGTTAAGGACTTTACCTTGTAAATAAGCGTAGCCTTGTTTTTGAAAGTATTTGAAAAGATAATGTGAAAAATATTTTTTGAATTTAAATCAGCAAGAAATTAGTAGCAACTACCCTAATTTTAAGATTTTCTGTTCTTTAAGACTTTAGTGGGAAAGGGCTATCCATACCATAAAGAGGGTAGGTAGTCCTTTCATTGGATTTGAAAAGGGTCATTGAGGCTTATCGTTGTCCATAAGACCGTCCCTACCATAAAGAAGGCAGGTAGTCTTTAGGGAAGGATATAATAGTCATTAAGGCAACAATGAGGATACCTTAGCATTCGAAAGGGACAATCATCATTTAACCGAGGCAACATCGAGGGACAAAATTGATGGTGATAATAAACTGAGGGTAACATTGCTAAGGTATCCTCGTATTCGAGGGACTTGACTATTTTTAAGATTGAAAGGCAACAGGCAACAAGCAGCATAAGAAGGGTTACCATAAAGGTGTGTGTGTGGCACAATCATGTGGTTAAATTCAGATATTTATCTTGTAATTAGTGATTCTAATTTAATTCAAGGCTTGCACTCCCTAGGATTACTAACCATAGCAGTGAAATAAAGGCAGAATTAAAAGTTTCTACGCTATTACAATAAACACCTGTAGAGCAGAAAAATAAAGGAAAGAATTAAAAGGCAGAAAATATAAAATCCTAAACTATTACATGGCTTTGGGGGAGATACAAAATTAAAAGGGTTAGGGAAAACAGTGATTAGTAGTCATGAGGAAAAATAGTTAGCCAAAAATAAAATCAGAGTTTGAAAACCTAAAAATAATTAATTAGCCTAAAATTAAATTATTACCCCAAAATAATTATTAGCCTAAAAAACCCTAACTTAATTAAATTAACCTAGGCCTAAAAGTTATTATTGATTAAATTCTAAATTAAAATAAATTAGTCTACTAACATAAAAATTTAAATTTGTTTTTATTGTTAAAGAAAAGGTTTTGTTTTAATTAAAAAAATTGTAATTGGTTTTAAAAAAAATAAAGGAATAAAAACTAGTTATATAAATAAAAATAAAAAAGTTAGAAAAAACCTTGGCGCTGGATTCTATGTGGCTAAGCCTTGAGGGTGCATCATGGGAAAGTGGCCAGCAAAGTTTTTTGGCCAAAACAAGGTTAATGGCCAAAGGAAGTACCTACAAAAAAAGATAAAGGATAATAATAATGTTAATAATAAAGATAATAATAATAATACTAATAATAATAATAATAATAATAATAATAATAATAATAATAATAACAACACAAGAAAAGAATTGGGGTTTAGTAAATTAAATTATGGACAAAATTAAAAATTACCTGATTTGGCCAAATACCAAAAGGTTTTTGGCGAAATAAGAATAACTTTGATTTGGCCAAAAGCCAAATATTCTTCTGAAAATACTGTGTCTTGGCCAAATACGAATAACTTCCTTGAGGTCAAGGGATAAAGCTCCTTCCAGTTGGCCAATCCATAGGAAACCTGTTCATAAACCATGCAATGTTACGGTTAAGAAAACAAATGGAAAAATAGAAAAATGATCAAAATAAAATAAAAAAATAAAAAAATATAAAAACCTGATCATAAATCAAATAAAATAAGATAACGAAGCTACAAATTTTTTGAGATTTTTTTGAAAATATGAAAATAGAAACTAAATCAAATAAAATAGAAAAACGAGAAATTTGCGATTTTGAGCGTCGAAATCTTTTAGAATTCTATTCTAAGGGAGTATTGTTCCTCAATTTTTTTCTGAACTTCTGGGAAAAATTCGGAGCAAATCGAAACAGTGGTTTTGGAATTCGGCTGATAGGCTGGAAAATTTATCACTCTGCTGCAACCGGAATTAGAGTGACAGAAGATTATTCGTAATGGTCATAAACGATGGTAAAGAGTTTTTTGTGCATCTGTTAATGGGGATCCCTGTGGGGAATATCTGTGCGGAGATCCGAAGTTGGGGATTTTTTTCCCCGTGGGGATGGGGATGGAGGGAAAAGTTCCCCCGATAACACTTTGGGGCGGGGATTGGAAAAGTATCCTCCGTCCCCGTGGATTCCCCGACTCCGAAGATATATGTTAATTTATATATTTTATATATTATATAATTATATAATTATATAATTTTACAATGTATTAGAAAATGAAGAGTCATTAGAAGTTATAGATTTGTCACACATAATCAACCACTTGCGCTGGATGACATCGGTATTGTGGTAGTAAATTAGTGGAAGCACGGTAGCAAGAAGTTATGTTACTATTTATTTACTTTTACATAAAAAATATTAGCAACATCAAGTTCTTTTGCTTTTTTTATTTATTATTAATGCAAGATGTATTTTGATTTTTTTTATAAAATAAAGATGCAAATATATGCGTTTTAAAAAATACGGAAAAAAAACAAAATACTAGTGTCATAGTTTTGATCAAAAAGTGTAGAAATTTTCTTAAAATTCGATCTCCGTGGATATCCGTGGGGATCTGTGGGGATGGGGATGGAGGGAAATATTCCCCCGTGGCGGGGATTGGGGATGGGGATGGGGACTAAATTTAGGGGCGGGACGGGGAGTGGAGAAGCATCCTCCGAACAATATCTGCCCCGTTGACATCCCTAGTTAGTGTATGAGAATGGAGAATTTGGTAGAGGTGAATGGTTAAAAATAAGGGTTGTTAGTTATTTATAAGAAAATATTAGGTTAAAAGGAAAATGGGCTTGAACCTCACTAAGAGCTTAACTTATTTTATTTTCCTTATTTTGAATTTATTTAAATGAATAAATCAAAACAATTGAAATAAAACAATTTAAGGGGTGATTGGATTAAAACTGTGGCCCAATAATGAATTTGCTCAATTTGGACTTTATGCATTGACTCAAAATTTCCCAACTTTTACCAGCCATAATTTTCTCAATTTTCATTATTTGAGAATAATTTTGAATTTGTTGGGAAGTTTTGGATGTCCTCTTCAATTATTTTCGCACTTGAAGATTTTTGTCTTTAAAAATGAAAGGGCAAATTTTGGGGTATGACAGCTTCCCTTGTTCAATCTTCTTAAACCTGAGGATGTAGATTGGCCTGTGTGCCTGTCAGAATCTGAAGGTGGAAGAGGATTGAACACTAGAATACCCAGAAATTTGCACTTGCTGATGCAGGCACTTATGCCAGGGATGGGCTTAAAGATGCCATCTGAATTTGATAATACGAAAGTAAGAATAAGTCGTACATTAGACTGTATCTGAGCTCGATGTATTGAGAAGTGTTTGTTGGAGATGGGCTTGTAGATGCCATCTATTTTTGGAGATTGATCGTGTTAGCACCGTTCGTGGTGACCAAATTAGATCTTCGAATGTTGATTTGAATGTTGATTGTGTCAGCACCATTCGTAGTAACTGAATTAGATCTGTGAAGCAAGATCGCGTCTACACCGTTCGTGATGATAGAATTAGATCTTTGAAAGCCTCTTGATTATCTGTGAACTATCTCCGGAGAATACCCGTAACTAAGTATCAGAACTAAATCATTGTCTTGATTATCTCTGAACTATCTCTAGGGAATACCCAAAATTAAGTATCAGACCTAAATCTCTGTCTTGATTATTTATGAACCATCTCTGGCAGATATCCAAAATTAAGTATCAGAACTAAATCTTTGTCTTGATTATTTCTGAACTATCTCTGGAAGATATCCGGAACTAAGCATCAGAACTAAATCTCTTTCTTGATTATTTCTGAACTATCTCTGGAAGATATCCAAAATTAAGTATCAGAACTAAATCTCTGTCTTGATTATCTCTGAACTATCTCTGGAAGATATCCAAAATTAAGTATCAGAAATAAATCTTTGTCTTGATTATTTCTGAACTATCTCTGGAAGATATCCAAAATTAAGTATCAGAACTAAATCTCTTTCTTGAATGAGTGTCAAAATTAAATCGTTGACTTGATTATCTATGCACTATATCTAGAAGATAATGTTCACTTGATTTGTAGGAATAGAATGAAAAAGGAACATTAGTTTTATGCATTATCGTGATGCATGTATTGTAATGTTTATTTTTTGAAATGAATGAGAGTGTTATGCATATGCCATGAGGCGTATGTATGTTATGAATGCAAAATGTTGTTAATGATGATAGTAGATTGTAGTAGCGTCTGGTGGGGAAAATAAATCCCTGACTGTTGTGGAGAATACTGAGTACAGGTCTTCCTTTTTAGTAGGAACTCCCGCTTCATGCTCGAGGATGCTCAGCTGGGGATTTTTGACTTTTGCTTGGGGAAAGAAGTAATTTGAAAGATCGATCTTGACGTACCCTGACCAGAGATAAGATAAATGAATAAACCCTGTTGGAGGAGGGATTGAAGATAGCTACTTGAGGAATACCCTGTGGGGATATGATATTGTGAAACCGGCACTGGGGGAGACATGGATACCTTGAACATTATCCCCAGTGGTTATAGTAACTGTCATTCCTGGACTTGTATTGATTGGGACACACCAATGAGTATTGATCATAGTGTCAAACAGGCCTTGCATAGCTTTGCCCCAGCTATTAGGGAATTTGAAGAGATTCTCCTTGCGAGGACCTTATGAGATGTGTACTATGGGTGACATGCCCTAGTAATTATAGACTTAAGGTAATGCCCCTGACTGATTGGGAAGTAGCTTCAAACTCATTTGGGTGCATGCCCCTGATTGTTTGGCATTCTTGAGAGATTCTCGGAATCTTGACCTGATTGCCCCGGATCGACTGGATAAACTATGTCATGCCCCTTGTATACGTAGGAGACGTTGCTACTGAAATGATTTCGTCTATCGAGATAACTTTTGGTCATTAGTTGTACCCTGTGCAAGTTCTTCCTGATGCTAACATTTGAAATTATGTAGGAAAAATATGTTTAATAATGAATTCATGCGATGCAATGCATATGTTTGTCTTGTTTTTTTGAAAAACATTAAAACAGGAGATGTAAAAGCGTGATGTTTGTAAAAACGAAATATTAACTCGGCATTTGTGGTAAACCTTAAGGAGTCAGGATACCTTTTTGGTGACAGTATGCTTTCGAACTAACCATGCTTTAGTTAGGACTTTCAAGGGTTGTAATGTCGCTTGGTTAATAGTTTAAGAAACAAAGGATAATGGCTCAAAGTTTATTTATACCCATCCCAATCTTCGTGATGTTCTTCGATCCTATGCTCAGTTAACCTTGCATTTAAGTTCTAGCATGTCTTGAAGTTGTAACATTGACATTTGATGATGGTTAAAGTACTGGAAGTTTATTTGGACAGGCGGTCATCCCTTTTTGTAATATCTTCTTTTGTCAAGGATTTTTAGCAACCTATTTTTGACCTTGATTTTGTTATCTCTAACTTTTATCTGAACTGTTTATTTTGAGATTACAGTCAGCGGGATGTTATGATTTTTGATAAGTCTCCTTCATAGGTTTTGACTTGACAATTTTTCTTTTTGATAGATGTTGACTGTCTGACTTAATGGTTACGGGAATCCATCATTGATTGTGTTGAATTACAATTGGCATGATTGAGTGAACTGAGAATCTACCCTTCCCCAGCTTATGATTAAAGGTTTTAATCTGTACGAGAAAGAAAAATTCTACTTCTTAGTCTCAAAGAGGGGTTGACGAGGGATTAATATCCTTATATCTCCACTGTTTAGGAATTGAAACAATGCCTGTACATCGTCATCACAATCTATTCAAAAGCATACTGTATGAGGTTGCGGTACCATTTTCGTCATTCTCCCTTAAGAGGCTTACCGCTTGGCAGGAGTTGAATATCACAAAACAAAACAAGGTAAAGATACAGTTTAAATGAGTGAAAGCGAAATGATTTATTCAAGACAAACATATGCAATGACTAACGATGATTATTAAACAAATAATGTCTATCATAAGTCGAATGTTTAAACAAACAGAATAGAAATTTCAAACGAAAGTAAGTCTAATGATCCAAGAGTCCATCCTTCTAGACATTAATCAGTCTTGTCATGATTAGGCACGGGAGCAGTGATCACCACAGGAGTCTTGGGAGGGTTGAACTCAATTTCACCAGCGTCGATCATGTCTTGGATCTTGTTCCTCAATGTCCAACAATCATTCGTATCATGTCCAGGGCTATTGGAATGATATGCGCACCTCGCATTGGGCTTATAGCTAGGAGAGGAAATGTTGGGCTTCATAGGAGGATCCCTTATAGTAATCAAGTTTGCATTCAGCAGATGTTGCAGTACCTGAGCCAGCGACATATTGATCTTTGTGAACTGACGCCTACGTGCACCTGACTAGCTTCGTTGTTGTGGAACTGCCCCAACAAATAGGTTGCGTTCATTACGACCTTTCTGGTTGTACATAGCATCAGCCATATGAGGCTTCTCAGGTGATTTGAAGTCAATGATCTTGTTGTTAATTAAGTCTTGAATCCTATGCTTGAATGGTCCACAATCTTCGGTATCATGATCAGGGCTGTTCGAATGATAAGCACATCTTGCATTATACTTGTACCCAGGAGCAGGATTGGCAGGAACTGAATATGGAGGCAATAGAGTTATCAAGTTCTGATTGAATAGTTGTTGCAGAACTTGAAACATTGGCATGTGCAACAGAGCAAATGATCGCTTAGGTTTGGATTTCCGATTATCTTGACTGCCTTGATGCCTATGTTGATTCTTCTCCTTCTTGATCAGGAGTGCCTTTAACTCTTCTTGCCCATTGGCCAAGTTAAGGATCATCTCTTGGAACTAGTTATTTTGAGCCTAAAGATTTTTGGCTGATTGCTTGAGATCCATGATGCTGAAATAAACAGCGAGGAAGGATGAGAAACCCGTCGCAGGAAACCTGTTATGCGATGTTATGAATGCAGATGCAATGTTTTCAAGGATCTTTAAGGAATTTAGTTAGCAACATTAAAAATGATTTGGTCGCATCTTCGTTCTAAGAACTCTGATTCTTGGATATTCTTCTTTGGGAATCAAGCTCACCATATCCAGTGGGTCATAGCCTCTGATTTGGGATACTTGATTCGGGATACCTATACTTCTGAATTGGCTAGAGGAAAATAAATCCTCTTGCCCCTTGGTAGGTACTGAGTCTCTGAATTGGAAGACAAATGGCCAGAGAAAAATAAATCCTCTTGCCCCTTGATTAGGAATTTAGTCCTCGATAAGAGCACATGCAATTGTGCGACCTAAATCCCTAAGATCCTTGAAAGGGTTAGTTAACATGATATGTTATGATGTCATGATGTCATGATTTTATGCGTGTGCAATGCATCAGGCAAAACGTAAGGTAATAAGGACAAACAAGTCCTACAAGGAAAACCTGCAAGGAAACCAAAGGATTAGTAGCACACACAAGCAAGTCACACAAGTGTCCTTAGGTTTAGAGGCTTGCATGAAGTTCGTAGGTAAGTACCCTCCCCACTGAAGTTTAGTTGGTTCAACCTGTCCTAAAATAGTAACCGGGTTCTATGGTGCTCATATCCCTGATCTTTCTCGCGGGCATTATCTCAACATGGCACTCGAACGGCCAGCCAAAAACATCCCTAGAGTCCAATCTCAATGAGTGTAGCATCGAGTATCAACCGGCTTCAGTCAGGAATCCAAAGCCAGCCATCTTGCTAATTCCTATAGGCCAAAGTCAAGTTCAACTAGGGTTCTAAGGGCAAATTAGTGCTCGATGACACTACGTGGTAGCCTAATGTCTCCTCGATCATGTTCAAGTGCCACCAAAACCAACCAAAGTGTCACACTAACGGTGGCCACCAGATCAACCATATCGGGACGAGTCCTACAGTCTCCTAGGTCTATTGCCACATACCTAAGGTACACTAGATCCGGGTGTAGGATCTTTCACACAACAGAATACCCAAAATAACCTTTAAAAATAAAGCAATCAAATCAAACAAGTGAAAACATTTAATTGAATCCTAAACTTTAAGGTAACCCCTCTTTTAAGTAATTCCCAGCAGAGTCGCCAATTCTGTAATACAGTGGGAGAACTGACTTTTAAAAATGTTGCGGATAGCAAGAGTCGCCACCGACTTTTATTTTATCCAATTTAGGAAAGGAAAAAAGAACAGGAAAGACCTTTTTAAAAGACTTGAGTTCGGGGGGTAAGTTATACAAAGGGAAGGTTTAAGCACCCTTTGTATCCATGGTTATCCATGGGCTCTTAATTTCTTAGCTCACTTATTTGTTTTCAAAATGTTTGAAGTGTAGTGTGTGAATAAGAAAACTTTGTTAAGGACTTTAGCTTGTACATAAGCGTAGCCTTGTTTTTGAAAGTATTTGAAAAGATAATGTGAAAAAGATTTTTTGAATTTAAATCAGAGCAAGCAATTAGTAGCAACCACCCTAATTTTAAGATTTTATGTTTTTAAGACTTTAGTGGGAAAGGGCTATCCATACCATAAAGAGGGTAGGTAGTCCTTTCATTGGATTTGAAAAGGGTCATCGAGGCTTATCGTTTGCCATAAGACCGTCCCTACCATAAAGAGGGCAGATAGTCTTTAGGGAAGGATATAATAGACATTAAGGCAACAATGAGGATACCTTAGCATTCGAAAGGGACGATCATCATTTAACCGAGGCAACATCGAGGGACAAAATTGATGATGATAATGAACTGAGGGCAACATTGCTAAGGTATCCTCGTATTCGAGGGACTTGACTATTTTTAAGATTGAAAGGCAACAGGCAACAGGTAGCATAAGAAGGGTTACCATAAAGGTGTGTGTGTGGCACAATCATGTGGTTAAATTCATATATTTATCTTGTAATTAGTGATTCTAATTTAATTCAAGGCTTGCACTCCCTAGGATTACTAACCATAGCAGTTAAATAAAGACAGAATTAAAAGTTGCTACGCTATTACAATAAACACCTGTAGGGCAGAAAAATAAAGGCAAGAATTAAAAGGCAGAAAATATAAAATCCTAAACTATTACATGGCTTTGGGGGAGATACAAAATTAAAAGGGTTAGCGAAAACAGTGATTAGTAGTCATGATGAAAAATAGTTAGCCAAAAATAAAATCAGGGTTTGAAAACCTAAAAATAATTAATTAGCCTAAAATTAAATTATCACCCTAAAATAATTATTAGCCTAAAAACCCTAACTTAATTAAATTAACCTAGGCCTAAAAGTTATTATTGATTAAATTCTAAATTAAAATAAATTAGTCTACTAACATAAAAATTTAAATTTGTTTTTATTGTTAAAGAAAAGGTTTTGTTTTTATTAAAAAAAATTGTAATTGGTTTTAAAAAAAACAAAGGAATAAAAACTAGTTATATAAATAAATATAAAAAAGTTAGAAAAAACCTGGGCGCTGGATTCTATATGGCTAGGCCTTGAGGGTGCATCATGGGAAAGTGGCCAATAAAGTTATTTGGCCATAACAAGGTTAATGGCCAATGGCCAAAGGAAGTATCTGCAAAAAAGGATAATAATAATGTTAATAATAAAGATAATAATAATAATAATAGTAATAATAACACAAGAAAAGAATTGAGGTTTAGAAAATTAAATTATGGACAAAATTACAAATAACCTGATTTGGTCAAATACCAAAAGGTTTTTGGCGAAATACGAATAACTTTGATTTGGCCAAAAGCCAAAAGGCTTTTGGCCAAATACGAATAACTTCCTTGAGGTCAAGGGATAAAGCTCCTTCCAGTTGGCCAATCCATAGGAAACCTTATCATAAACCATGCAATGTTACGATTAAGTAAACAAATGGAAAAATAGAAAAGTGATCAAAATAAAATAAAAAAAATATAAAAACCTGATCATAAATCAAATAAAATAAGATAACGAAGCTACAAATTTTTTGAGATTTTTTTGAAAATATGAAAATAGAAATTAAATCAAATAAAATAGAAAAACGAGGAATTAGAGTGACTGAAGATTATTCGTAATGGTCAGAAACGATGGTAAAGGGTTTTTTGTGGATGGATGCTTAATCATAAGAGTTGTTGATTGTTAGTGTATGGGAATGGAGAATTTGGTAGAGGTGAATGGTTGGTGAATGGTTAAAAATAAGGGTTGTTAGTTATTTATAAGAAAACATTAGGTTAAAAGAAAAATGGGCTTGGACCTCACTAAGAGCTTAACTTATTTTATTTTCCTTATTTTAAATTTATTTAAATGAATAAATCAAAACAATTGAAATAAAACAATTTAAGAGGTGATTAGATTAAAACTGTGGCCCAATAATGAATTTGCTCAATTTGGACTTTATGCATTGACTCAAAATTTCTCAACTTTTACCAGCCATAATTTTCTCAATTTTCATTATTTGAGAATAATTTTGAATTTGTTGGGAAGCTTAGGATGTCCTCTTCAATTATTTTCGCACTTGAAGATTTTTGTCTTTAAAAATGAGAGGGCAAATTTTGGGGTATGACAGTGTTGCAGAGAATAGGTAGCAGAGAGTGTAGCAGAGAGTTGTTGATGAAAATGAATTGATTGAGCTGTGTATTTAAATTCGAAATGCATTAAATGATGTGGTTGGCAGAGGTACTGCATGTATGCCACGTAACACCTATGCGCCATGTCAATTGGCACATACATTCAAACTTCAAAGGATGCGTCAGTCAACTTGGCTTGGGGCAGTCCTAGTGTGGCAGCTACGTGGCATGCCTAAGGGCAGGCTAGGGAGGGAGCATGCATGTTGCGGTAGCCTAGGGGAAGGCCTAGTTGGGATGTGCCACTTGACTTGGCGCATATGAAGCTTTTTTAAAGCATGCTCCAGTCCACCTGGCTTGCATGCATACGTGTTATTTTGACTTAATTGTGTGATCTCCGACTATTTATAACAGGTTAATTTTGACTGAAACACATAACTACACACTCCAACAACAATTTAAATACAATATGGCCTATGCTTCATAATATGTTATTAATGCCCACGTCAATGGTGAAACATACCAATGTGATGTATCCTGTTTTTTGTTTCGAAACACCGATAATACCCGGGTTTTTTTAAACAGAAAATCCAATTTCTCGTATTTTAAAAAGCGACTAGAGGTAAAACTTGAAAGAGGTCCAATTTCACAAATCTTCTACCAGCATCCTGTAATTTTTGGCCCGAACCAAATAAAATATTATCAAGTAGAGGTTCAAGATAACGAAGATCTTTAGAATATGTTCTGTAATCACGAATATTCTGGGTACAATTCTATTGAGCTGTACGTTTTGCTACAATATCCTCAACTGTCACTGGAAATTGAGTCACAAGTTGTTGATCCCATTGGTGATGAACAAGATGAAGTCGATGATATTGACGAAGAAGAAGAACAACCAGAGCAAGAAGTTTATAACATGGTGAACGATAATTCTGAAGAGGACGATCAAGGTCCATTGCCTTCAAACGCATGTGTACAAACCACCTGTGAACATGACAAACTTTCATTTGGACGAAGAAGAACCCATCAGCAGATATATTCTACAACCGGTCTGTGCAGTCAGATAAATAGTTAAAATAGGAGACAAATTTCATTCGAAAGACGACTGCGTGCGAGCTATTAGAAAGTTCCACATGGTGAATGTAACACCCCAAATCTACCCGGTAATTATAATAAAAATCAGAGTATAAATTTCAAACAAGTTCATTTGAGGTATCACATATTCGTCATCTCAAAAACATTTACGGCTTACTTGCCTTCATATAGATACATAACACAGGAATTTAAAACGAAAATCAAATCATTACTAAAAATCACTTTGTTTAAATTCAATAATTAACTCGCAGCGGAATCATCAAACTTCATAAATATTCAAATCAAGTCGTAGCATCTTTGCACGGTAACTTTAAGTTACAATTTAAACCAAAACCATATAAAAATTCAGCAAAATAAATAACAATTAAAAAAATCGTTTTATCCCCCCGCGTGCTACGTATCAGAGCAAGACACCAACTCGACTAACAACAACTAAAGACTTCATAAAATCACTTCAAACTTCCACCGCTATCTTGAGTACCTGTCTGTTTCCCATGGTAGGGGAAACATCAGTAGAAGGGGTGAGATATTGAAAAATATAAACAAAAGTATGATAATTAATATATTAGATCAAATCATACAATTATCACCACTTTCAAACAACAGTTATAATAACAACTAGCAACAATTTGTAACAACAATTATAACAACCATCGGCAACAACAATTATCACAATAATTACAATAATTATTTTTGTAACTCAAACCAACACAACTTATATCAACAGCAACTCATAACAACATTAACTTCACAACGACTCAAAATGCGACACAACTATGCACATGCATGTGGTACCCAGGGCTTCGGCCCCCATCTCCAATTGCCAGTTAAACCGAGGCATCAAGGCATAAGCCTTCATCACTAATTTGCCAATCCAGACCATCGTAAAAAATGCATATGTATATGAATGCAACAAACACCCACAACAAACAACATCATCGTCACAAAGGCATAAGCCTATTTCGTCGCTATACCAATAAATAGAGGTATACATTGTCACTGAAACATCCTACAACTTCGCATAAAACAACAACAATATATTTGGCAACAACAAAATCAGCAACTAATATTCAAAACAATGTGTTCATTAACAACGCATCCACAATACATTTCCATAACCCGGAACAATCCAAACGCACCTGCAAATTAATTTATTCAACAAAATCATAACAAAACAAACCAACCAAAAATACCTACCAATATACACAACCGACTCCGACAATTTTCAATTAATTTCGGTTAACTAATTATACCGCTTAAATCTACTAATTCGATACTATTTTAATCCCTGCATTGCTACCAATCATTCACATTATTCCTGACAAATTACTTTACTGAGACAATTTATTTTCTTTTACTAATACTACATTGTTCCTTGCCAAAAATCACTAATACTACTAGTTTACACTGTCTGTATTTATTTAATTCACTGTTACTAAATTATTTCCAGCTACTAAACCAAACTGCTACTAATAGTATATATCTCTACTACTCACTGTATTTAAGAACTGTTGTTTCCATTCAATATATTACTACTTGTTTAATATGTCAATTAATTCCCCTCTAATTAATATGATAACTAATTATCTTTTACGTAGTATAATTAATATGTTGGGAGACTAATTAATATAATGGAGAAAATTAGACACAGTATACGTATACATTACTAACCATATATATATATATATATATATATATATATATATATATATATATATATATATATATATATATATATATATATATATATATATATATATATATATATATATATATATTTCATGGTTCTTAAACTAATAATATGCTACCAATGATGAATGAAAGTGCATATATTTATATAACATGAAACTGGATCACACATTGTCATTTAGCTATATGACATTTTGCTATGCCTCTCGTCACATAATGCTTGTGCCACTCGGCACATTGGTCATAACATAAAGGGTGCCGATCGACATCCTCTCCCTGCCGCTCATCACAAAATCCCTCTGACTCATTCGTTCACAGTCCACAATCAATTCAACCTAACCAATTCCACTTATAATTACAGTAACATATACGTGTATTAATACCAACATGGAATCATTCATCAACAACAATTCGCAGCAACACATTGTCAGAATCAATTGCAACATCTAAACACAAATGGGACAATTCTTTTAAGCAACGATTCCACGACAAACACAGAGATCACAAACAATTCCATGGTACAATTTATACGACCCAACCCACATACTAATCATCATATTCCCCGTTATATAATTCGAACCCCACCCTTACCTTGTATATGGAGATCGCCTCTAATATCCGATCGAATGCAAGCCTTTTCCAAACGATCAACGATCAATTCCTCCTTTTTGCCAAAACCTCGTTCCTCTTTGTCGGCAACTTCGTTTCACGATCTATTCTCCCAAAAAGCCAAACCTTATTTCCACATAAACCTAATTTCATATATTCTCCTTTTTAATCCAATAAATCAAATAATAATAATATAGTTACTATTATTCCCTAATGGGCTTACTAATCGTACACCACCATATTGCTATACACACCACACCACAACTAAACGAATTTAAATAATAATATTATTACTAATGTTTAGGGGTGGCAAAGCGGGCGGCCCGCCCCGTCATATGCCCGCCAAAAAATAAAACGGGGCGGGCAAGCCCGCAATTTAAAATGGGCATAAAAACCCAGGCCGCCCCGCCAAGGTGGCGGGTTAGCGGGCAGCGGGCTGGCCCGTGTAACACTCCATATTTTCATAATTTAATTTAATTAATTTAATTAAATTATGGGGAATTATTTGGAATTATTGAGGATTAGGAGGAATTAAGCAATTGGGCTTGAGTTGTGATTAGTAAAGAGGGGGTGCATTGGTAGGCCCCATTACTAATTAAAATAATTTTATTTCATTTTTAATAAAATAGAGGGAGTTGTGGAATAGAGAAGGTTACAGCATTTGGAAAAGAGAAACACGTGAAAAGAGAAGAGGAGCAGAGAAGTGCGACAGAGGAAGAGCGAAGAATCAACCTTCAGGTAAGGGGGGACTCTTCCATTTATCTTCTATTATGGGGTTATATGTAGTAGAATGGAATTGAACATGTTGCTCATGCTAATTAAGTTATGCTTAGGTTGTAGAGATGTTAGGTTTTGGGAGAATTGATTAATAATGTTGTATTGATCATGTGTGGTGTGAATTGGATGATTGAAATGTGTTATAAATGTGTTAATTGTGTTTGTGGTTGCCGTTTTGGTGTTATAATGCATTTGGGTGCGAATTGGTATGGATTCGGGTCGATACGGTGTTGAAAAGAATGGTGTTTTTCTGATACAGCAGCGTAGGAACCGGTTCCCAGGTGGGAGGAACCGAGTTCCAGTAGTAGAAACCAGAAGAGAAGAAATTCTGTTCAGCAGGAACCGGTTCCCATGTAGGTACAACCCGGTTCCTAGTAGTAAAAATCAGAGAGGAGTTTCTGAAGGAATTCAGGAACCGGTTCCCACGTAGGGAGGAACCGGGTTCTGCGTGACTTTTTCTAAAACTTTCTTAACTTTGAAAACTCCTAACTTTTAAACCGTAAATCCGATTTTAGTGCCGTTTTGAGCATAGTAAAGCTAATCAAATGATTTACATAATAAAATAGTGTTTTGAGTCGTGACTCGAAATTATTTTGAAACGCTCGATTTTAATTGGTTGTGGAGGTTTATGCGTACAGGTATATTAATGAATATTTCACCTGTATGATGTTGTGGTTGTAACCGGTGTTCGTTATACATGTATTGTTGGTATAAAATATATGTTTTACTATGGTTGAGAAATAGCATGATTGTGTATAGCTATTGATTATTGTAGTTGATGATTATGACATTTGGTTGACTTATGTGGGTGATAAGCATGTTATGGTTGATACATGCATTTCATAATCATTGTGTGGTCGATCCTTGACGATGGTGGATAAGTGGTAGCTAATTCCCATTGTGTGGAATTAGTGAGTGGGTGTTTCCGTATCCTTGACGATGGTGGATCGGTGAGATGGGTTATCCCAGATTTTGGTACCACATGCATGTAGTTGCATTGCATTAGGCTACTTGTGTTATTATAACATGAATGGAAGATTGTCCAATGTTATAATATGTGTTGATTGTGTGTTTGTTGTACTGATTGTGTGGTTGAGAATCTGATCGTAACTGTAATTGGGTGAATAGCATGTGATTGATATTTTATCATCTATATCCTATAACATTGGTTAAATGCGAATGAGACTCACCCTTACTGTTGTTATTTTTCAGATTGAGGAATAGATCTTGTACTTGGTGAAGAATAGCTCATCAAGTAGTTCGCTAGAGTTAGTTGGGTCCGTGTCATGCTCTGGTCGTGTAACACTGGGAACGTCGTTTAGAGTTAATTGTTAAACTCTTTTTATTTGGGTGTTTTATTATGGTGGTGTTTTAAAGTCTATGACTTTGGATGTTGCATTGTTCAGATGTTAAAGATATTTCCGCTGTGTTAACATGATAATCTGAATAATTTTGGTTTAACATTCCTTTTATGGCATGACATGAGTTTTTGTTTTGATTATATGGAAGTTGTAATGCCCTTTTCATGTTTTACTCTGATTATTGTTTATTATTTATGCGGGGTATTAGAGGGGTGTTACAATAGTGGTATCAGAGCATAGTCGGTCGTTTGAGTCAGAGTCTTAGTGTCGGTTAATCCCTCGTATGCGATTAGTGTAAGGTTGACACTATCGATACTTCTTGTTCTAATGAATATTGTTTTAATATTTAGCAGAACAATGGCCGGAAGAGGAGGCAGAAACGACAGCGCGATTGCTGAGGCTCTGGGTATGATTGCTGGTGTGCTGGGAGGGAATGCCAATGGGGCTGGTATTGGTGCCGACAGGCAGTTAAATAGTTTTCAGAGGAACAACCCTCCGTTGTTCAAAGGCACTCACGATCCCAAAGGCGCTCAGAAGTGGCTAAAGGAAATTGAAAGGATCTTCCGAGTGATTGATTGTGATGAAAATCTGAAGGTGGGATATGGTACTCACATGCTGTCTGAAGAAGCTGATGATTGGTGAATGGCTAGTAGGGATGAATTGCAAACTGCTGGTGTTGCAATTACTTGGGCTGTGTTTAAGAGAGAATTCTTGCGGAGGTACTTTCCTGAGGATGTTAGAGGCAAGAAAGAAGTTGAATTTTTGGAGCTGACGCAAGGTAACATGAACGTGTCGGGGTATGCGTCCAAGTTTGTTGAGTTGGCAAAGTATTATGTCCACTACAACAATGATGAGGCTAGCAAGTTCTCTAAGTGTGTTAAGTTTAAGAATGGTCTCCGTGACGAGATTAAACAGAGTATCAGATATCAGAGGATTCGCAGGTTTGTTGATTTGGTTGACTGCAGCCGAATCTTTGAAGAGGACAATATTAAGCTGAAGTCGGCACACTCTCGCGAGTTAGTCGACAGGAAGGGAAGAAGCATATGGATCGTGGTAAGCCGTATGGTAAAGGTAACCAGAAAACTGGAGGCTGGAAGAAGCCTAGTGGGGGAGACTCAAGTGCCCCTATTAAGTGCTTCAAGTGTGGAGAACCTGGACATCACATTCACGAGTGTAAAAGTGAAGAAAAGAAGTGCTATAAGTGTGGTAAGGCAGGCCACATTGCTATTGAGTGCAAAGGAAACACTGTAACTTGTTTCAACTGCGGAGAAGAGGGCCATATTAGTCCTAAGTGTCCTAAGCCAAGGAAGAATCAAGCCGGTGGTAAGGTGTTCGCCTTATCTCGTTCCGAGACTACTCCAGAGGATCGGTTGATTAAAGGTACGTGTTTTAATCATGGCACACCTTTAATTGCGATTATAGACACTGACGCGACACACTCTTTTATTTCTATGGATTATGCTAAAAGGTTGAGTTTTGAAATATCTGATATTAATGGGAGTATGATCATTGACACTCCTGCGTCGCGTTCAGTGACTACTTCGTTTGCTTGTTTGAACTGTCCAATTGATATTTTTGGTAGGGAGTTCGGAATGGATTTACTGTGCCTTCCGTTGGAGCAAATCGATGTTATTTTAGGAATGAATTGGTTACAATTCAATCGAGTTCATATCAATTGTTTCTCGAAGACGGTTATTTTTCCTGAAGATGAAAGTGTGGAAGGTTTGGCGATGACTGCTAGACAGATAAATGAAGCAGTTAAGGAAGGGGTTGCCGTGTTTATGTTGATTGCATCCATGGAAGTGAAGGAGAAGGTGGTGAGAAGTGAATTACTGGTAGTATGCGACTTTCACGAAGTCTTTCCAAATGATGTTAGAGAGTTGCCACCGGAGAGGGAAGTGGAATTTGCTATTGAGTTAATTCCGGGAACTAGTCCTGTGTCGATGGCACCTTATCGTATGTCGGCATCGGAATTGGCTGAATTGAAGAGTCAATTGGAATAATTACTTGAGAAGGAATTTATCCGTCCTAGTGTTTCACCGTGGGGTACACCGGTGTTACTAGTAAAGAAGAAAGAAGGCTCAATGAGGCTGTGTGTGGATTATAGACAGCTAAATAAAGTTACTATAAAAAATCGGTATCCATTGCCGAGGATTGATGATCTAATGGATCAATTGGTTGGGGCGTGCGTGTTCAGTAAGATTGACTTGAGGTCAGGATATCATCAGATTCGGGTGAAGACAGACGATATTCAGAAGACTGCATTTAGAACGAGGTATGGTCATTACGAATACACTGTGATGCCATTTGGAGTTACTAATGCACCTGGTGTTTTTATGGAATATATGAATAGGATCTATCATCCCTATCTCGATCAGTTCGTAGTGGTATTTATCGATGATATTCTAATATATTCTAAGAGTGAGGAAGAACATACAAATCATCTTAGAGTGGTATTAGAATTGCTGAAAGAGAAGAAACTGTATGCTAAACTGTCGAAGTGTGATTTCTGGTTAAGCGAAGTAAGTTTCCTTGGACATGTGATTTCCAAGAATGGTATCGCCTTAAATCCAACAAAGGTAGAAGCTGTGTCTCAGTGGGAAGCTCCAAAGTCAGTTTCTGAAATCCGTAGTTTTCTTGGTCTGGCGGGTTATTATAGAAAGTTCATTGAAGGTTTTTCAAAGTTAGCATTGTCGTTAACTAAATTCACTAGGAAGGGTCAAGCGTTCATCTAAGATTCTAAATGTGAAGAAGGATTCCAAGAGCTGAAGAGGAGGCTGACTAGTGCGCCGATCTTAATTTTTCCAAATCCGGCTGAATCTTTTGTTGTGTATTGTGATTCTTCATTGATGGGATTAGGAGGTGTGCTAATGCAGAATCAACAGGTAGTCGCTTATGCGTCGAGACAACTCAAAGTGCATGAGAAGAATTATCCGACTCACGACTTAGAGTTGGCGGCAGTTGTATTCGTGTTGAAGCTGTGGAGGCATTATCTGTATGGTTCAAGGTTTGAAGTATTTAGTGATCACAAGAGTCTGAAGTATCTCTTTGATCAAAAAGAGCTAAATATGAGACAAAGAAGATGGTTATAATTTCTCAAGGATTATGATTTTGGGCTGAATTACCATCCGGGTAAACCAAACGTTGTTGCCGATGCTTTGAGTAGGAAGTCCTTGCATATGTCTATGTTAATGGTGAAGGAGTTGGACTTAATTGAACAATTCAAAGATTTGAGTTTAGTATGCGAAGATACTCCTAACAGTGTTAGATTAGGTATGCTGAAGCTGACTAGTGGTATTCTGGAAGAAATCTGAGAGGGTCAGAAGACTGATGTAGAGTTGGTTGATAAGTTGACTTTGATTAACCAAGGTAAAGGAGGTGAATTCAAAATCGACGAGAATGGTATCATGAGATTTGGCAATCGTGTTTGTGTTCCTGATGTTGCCAAATTGAGAAGAAGTATTCTTGAGGAAGGACATCGGAGTGGATTGAGTATTCATCCTGGTGCTACCAAGATGTATCATGACTTAAAGAAGTTGTTCTGGTGGCCTGGAATGAAAAAGGAAATAGCTGAATTTGTCTATGCTTGTTTGACTTGCCAGAAGTCGAAGATTGAGCATCAAAAGCCGTATGGAGCTATGCAACCGTTATTTATTCCTGAATGGAAGTGGGATAGTATATCTATGGATTTTGTTTCTGGATTGCCGAGAACGGTGAATAATTGTGAAGCTATTTGGGTTATTGTGGACAGATTGACGAAGTCTGCTCACTTTATACCGATGAGAATGGATTATTCGATGGAGAGATCATCTCAATTGTATATTGAGAAGATAGTAAGTCTGCATGGTATTCCTTCGAGTATCGTGTCGGATAGAGATCCAAGGTTTACATCTTGATTCTGGGAAGGTTTGTAGAAGGCATTGGGTACTAAATTAAGGTTGAGTTCTGCTTATCATCCGCAGACTGATGGTCAGACTGAAAGGACAATTCAGTCATTGGAAGATTTGTTACGTGCTTGTTTATTGGAAAAAGGTGGTGCATGGGATAGTTATTTGCCGTTGATCGAATTTACCTACAACAATAGTTTTCATTCGAGCATTGGTATGGCTCCATTTGAAGCTTTGTATGGTAGGAGGTGTAGAACACCTTTGTGTTGGTATGAATCTGGTGAGAATATGGTAATTGGACCAGAAATTGTACAAGAGACCACGGAGAAGATTAAATTGATTCAGGAGAAGATGAAGGCTTTTTAGAGTCGCCAGAAAAGTTACCATGATAAGAGACGAAGGACACTTGAATTTCAAGAGGGAGATCATGTGTTCTTGAGGGTCACTCCTACGACTGGTGTTGGCAGAGCACTGAAATCACGGAAGTTGACTCCGCGTTTCATCGGTCCGTATCAGATTACAGAGAGGGTTGGAGAGGTGGCTTACCGTATTGCGTTGCCACCAACGCTTGCGAATTTGCACTATGTATTCCACGTATCACAGTTGAGGAAATACATTGCGGATGCATCTCATGTTATCCAGGTAAATGATACACAGGTAAAGGATAACATGATAGTTGAAGCTTTGCCTATGAGAATTGAAGATCGGAAGCTGAAATAGTTGCGTGGCAAAGAGATAGCACTGGTCAGAGTAGCTTGGGGAGGACCAGCAGGTGGGAATGTGACTTGGGAACTGGAAAGTCAGATGAAGGATTCATATCCAGAGTTATTTGCCTAAGGTATGTTTTCGAGGACGAAAACTCTTTTAGTGGGGGAGAGTTGTAACACTCCAAATTTTCATAATTTAATTTAATTAATTTAATTGAATTATGGGGATTATTTGGAATTATTGAGGATTAGGAGGAATTAAGCAACTGGGCTTGAGTTGTGATTAGTAAAGAGGGGGTGCATTGGTAGGCCCTATTACTAATTAAAATAATTTTATTTCATTTTTAATAAAATAGAGGGAGTTGTGGAATAGAGAAGGTTACAGCATTTGGAAAAGAGAAACACGTGAAAACAGAAGAGGAGCAGAGAAGTGCGACAGAGGAAGAGCGAAGAATCAACCTTCAGGTAAGGGGGACTCTTCCATTTATCTTTTATTATGGGGTTATAGGTAGTAGAATGGAATTGAACATGTTGCTCATGCTAATTGAGTTATGCTTAGGTTGTAGAGATGTTAGGTTTTGGGAGAATTGATTAATAATGTTGTATTGATCATGTGTGGTGTGAATTGGATGATTGAAATATGTTATAAATGTGTTAATTGTGTTTGTGGTTGCCGTTTTGGTGTTATAATGCATTTGGGTGCGAATTGGTATGGATTCGGGTCGATACGGTGTTGAAAAGAATGGTGTTTTTCTGATACAGCAGCGTAGGAACCGGTTCCCAGGTGGGAGGAACCGAGTTCCAGTAGTAGAAACCAGAAGAGAAGGAATTTTGTTCAGCAGGAACCGGTTCCCATGTAGGTACAACCCGGTTCCTAGTAGTAAAAATCAGAGAGGAGTTTCTGGAGGAATTCAGGAACCGGTTCCCACGTAGGGAGGAACCGGGTTCTGCGTGACTTTTTCTAAAACTTTCTTAACTTTGAAAACTCCTAACTTTTAAACCGTAAATCCGATTTTAGTGCCGTTTTGAGCATAGTAAAGCTAATCAAATGATTTACATAATAAAATAGTGTTTTAAGTCGTGACTCGAAATTATTTTGAAACACTCGATTTTAATTGGTTGTGGTGGTTTATGCGTACAAGTATATTAATGAATATTTCACCTGTATGATGTTGTGGTTGTAACCGGTGTTCGTTATACATGTATTGTTGGTATAAAATATGTGTTTTACTATGGTTGCGAAATAGCATGATTATGTATAGCTATTGATTGATGTAGTTGATGATTATGACATTTGGTTGACTTATGTGGGTGATGAGCATGTTATGGTTGATACATGCATTTCATAATCATTGTGTGGCTGATCCTTGACGATGGTGGATCAGTGGTAGCTGATTTCCATTGTGTGGAATTAGTGAGTGGGTGTTGTCGTATCCTTGACGATGGTGGATCGGTAAGATGGGTTATCCCAGATTTTGGTATCACATGCATGTAGTTACATTGCATTAGGCTACTTGTGTTATTATAACATGAATGGAAGATTGTCCAATGTTATAATATGTGTTGATTGTGTGTTTGTTGTACTGATTGTGTGGTTGAGAATCTGATCGTAACTGTAATTGGGTGAATAGCATGTGATTGATATTTTATCATCTATATCCTATAACATTGGTTAAATGCGAATGCGACTCACCCTTACTGTTGTTATTTTTCAGATTGAGGAGTAGATCTTGTACTTGGTGAGGAATAGCTCGTCAAGTAGTTCGTTAGAGTTAGTTGGGTCCGTGTCATGCTCTGGTCGTGTAACACTGGGAACGTCGTTTAGAGTTAATTGTTAAACTCTTTTTATTTGGGTGTTTTATTATGGTGGTGTTTTAAAGTCTTTGACTTTGGATGTTGCATTGTTCAGATGTTAAAGATATTTCCATTGTGTTAACATGATAATCTGAATAATTTTGGTTTAACGTTCCTTTTATGGCATGACATGAGTTTTTGTTTTGATTATATGGAAGTTGTAATGCCCTTTTCATGTTTTACTCTGATTATTGTTTATTATTTATGCGGGGTATTAAAGGGGTGTTACAGCCCGCCTATTTTTTAATTTATTATTTTTTTCATTTTTTAATATATTTTTTTACATTTTAATTAGATTTTTCACATATTTTTTAGAACAATTTTTTATAAAGCATTTTTTAACAAATTTTACTTAAAAATATTGCATATATTCACAAATAAATGTATAAAATAAAACCATCAAGAATTAGAATGAGTAGAATTAACTTAAAAAATAGCGAATTTTGACGGAGCGACGGGTTTTGGCAGGCGGCGGACTTTGGCGGGGCGGGCTATGACGGGCGGCGGGTTTTGGCGGGGCGGGCTATGGCGGACGGCGGGCCTAAAATGTAAACCCAACCCGCCATTTTTTGGCGGGTGCGCGGGCCGGCCTGGCGGGCCACGACCCGTTTTGCCACCCCTACTAATATTATTTTCTTCAACCAAAAATCCAACTTTAATAATTCTTCGATTAACCGACTAAATAATCCAATTTCTCGTATTATAATATCACTAATAAATCCAACTTCGATCGAATCTCTATATTAAATCCTTAAATAATTTATTTAAATAATTAAATAAATTACCGGTTGTTACAGTGAACTTTGTTGATTTTAAAGTTGGTCGAATAAATGCGGAGAGGTACGAAATTAGGTGTGCGAGCGAGGACTGTATGTTTAGGCTAATAGCATCATACAGGTTCATAAGAGACTCCTGGGTGATCGACTCTATTTCTCAAGAACACACTTGAGTTACAATAAATCAGACACAAGATCATCGTAAACTAAGTTATGATCTTATATGTCAAGAAATCTTACCTATCGCAAGCAATGATCCGTCATTGAAGGTGAGTATTATAATCACTCACATCACCTTCGTATACAGTTATACTCTCTCGTATAGAAAGGTATGGTTAGCAAAGACCAAGGCGATTGAAAAAGTATACGGAAACTGGGAGGAATCATACAAAGAACTTCCGCGCTACTTGCATGCACTTCACACATATACTCCTGGGATTGTTTTTGTTATGGAAACATTGTCGATGCCCTAGAAGGTACTTGTATCAACCGAAATGGAATATTCCATCGACTGTTCTGAGAGTTTCAATCTTGCATCAGAAGGTTTGCGTTCTGCAAACCTATTATTCAAATAGACGAAACGTGGTTTTACGGGAAATATAAAAGGACGCTTTTGATGGCAGTCGCACAAGATGGCAACAACAACATTTTCCCAATTTTATTCGCTATAGTGGAAGGAGAGACTGGTGGAGGCTGGAGTTTATTTCCCAAGAATCTCTGAACACATGTTCCTCCGCAATTTGGTCTATGTGTAATTTTCTACAGACATGCTTATATTGAGAGTGCATACAATAATCCTGCTAATGGCTAGCATGACCCCCCTTCTACTCATGTTTGCTGCATTAGACATATCGTACAAAATTTCATGCGGGAGATAAAAGACAGGGCTCTTCGGAAAACTCTTGTGAATGCTGGATATGCATTAACTCAACCTTCATTCAAACACTATCGCGGTGAGATCAAGTTGTCGAATCCTGATGCGGGGAGGTGGGTTAATAATCTTCCAGTGGACAAATGGACAAGATCATATGACAATGGACAACTATGGGGCCATATGACCACGAATATTGTTGGATCAATGAACGGAGTCTTCAAAGGCATACGAAAACTCCTTGTTACCTCTTTGGTGAAATCAACTTATTTTAGGATGGATTCTTTGTTCGTAAAAAGAGGTGAAAATGGAATGCAATCTTACAACCAAGACAATTATGGAGTGAAAGCTGCATGGAATTTATGAAGGAAGAAAATGTCAAAGCCAACACCGATACTATTACCAAATTCGACCGTCATAACCATAAGTTCATTGTCAAAGAGACGATTGACCACAACGAAGGGTTGCCAAGACAAGAGTATAGGGTTCTACATCCATCTCATTGGTGCGATTGCAGAAAGTTTCAAGCCTTTCATATGCCATGCTCCCATGTCATTGTGGCATGTGTGTATTCTCATCAAGATGCATTATTATTTCTATCTCCCGCTTACAAGACCGAGACTTTGCTCAGCGTATACAACAATGGATTTCCAGTAGTAGCAAAAGAGGATTGTTGGCCTACGTATGAAGGGGAAATTGTTTGGCACAATGGCCAAATGCGAAGGAATAAAAAAAGATTGTCCCAAAAGAAAGCGTATTACAACTGAAATGGATACGACTGACAAGCTAGAAAGAAAGTGTAGTGTATGTCGTCAAATCGGACATAACCGAAAAATTGTCCCAATCGCGCTACAAGCTCAACAACATAAAAAGATTACTCACACTATGTAATTTATTTTTAGATCTAAACGGAACTCTTTTTGATTAATCATCTTGGTTATCACAAATCGAAATCTTCTTAACATAAAATTAAACTACTTAATACAACATCATATCTAAGAAATTACAACTTCCAAAACAATTTCGTCAGTTTCATGCATCATCACCATAACGTCAGTGTCATTTTTGACATCTTCCCACCAACCTTGAGGTCTTCCAGTCGCAAGTGAGGTGGCCGATCGTTGTCTCTGAATTCTTCATTTTAACTGGGGGTTTGATAGCCAAAAAAATAGCATAGCCATCCCTTTTGAAAATCATTTCAGATGTGACACATAAATTTTTTAGAGAGAAAGAGAGTATATGTGATGAATTGTGGAGGAGAGGGGCGTTTTTTTTAGAAAATTTAAATATACCTATGCGCCAGATGAGTTGGCGCATGCTCGTCAGAAATTCATATATGCGCCAGATGGAGTGGCGCCTCCTTATAAGCATGCAGTGCATGCGTCAGTTCATCTGGCTCCTCCTTATTAAACTTAAGTGTATGCGTCATCTCAACTAGCGTGCACATATTGGTCATTCCTGAAACCTGATTATTTGCGTAACTTCCTCCAAAACATGATGATTGATGTATATATTTTTTAATACTTGGTTAATGCAAAAAAAAATATTTTTTTATATATTTTTTAATTTATAGAATTTTTTTACAATAGATGATGCTAAATGTTCTAAGAATTTTATAAATAGTAAGTATATGTTAAAAGATATCGTATTTTAAATTACTATAATAAATAATGTACAATTTTCATACTGAATTTCTATCTTTAATACATTAGTATTTTAAAGGCATACATTAATATTCTTTATTCAGTAAAATTTCAATCACTTATCTAAAATAAATATCTACATTTAACAAAAGCAAAATTTTGTAAATATATAAATTTTCGAAAAATAATTATTAAATTGTCATATGTATTCATCCAATGTTTGAATATTTTCAAAATATAATAGTAGTAATATTGATTGTAATTGTCGTTAAACAATTGTAATTGTTGTTAAATAATACTCTGTGAGTATGGATTGTTTAGGCCTTTAGGGTTTATTTGATTGAGGGTAAGTAGAAAGGAGGAGCGAGAATATTTAATAGGTTGTGTGTTTGATTCAAATTTTAAGAAGAAGATGAGAGATAGATGTAGGGGACGAAAATTTCTCTTGAACCACTTTTTACTTCTCCCCATTTAGAAGGATTTGGAGAGGAGTTGAGGTGTTCCATTTTAATTATAATTATATTTACATATTTATCATTATTTATTCATTTAAATTTAAATTTAATTTGTTAAAATGTTAAATATTCTATTTTAAACAAATTTTATCTTCATTATATATTTTTTATTTTTATATCTTCATCTGATTATTATTATATGTGTTTAAATTTTTTATTTTATTTTTTTATATTTTAATGTTACTTTTTAATTATTGTAATGTTTTTGTTTATAATAATTTTTTGTTAGATTTTATTGTATTTGATAAAAAATTTAAAATTATATATTATAATTGTCACATTTTTATAAAATTTTCATGATGTTCTATGAATGAATACTTATATTTCGTCAATGAATTTGTAGAATTATAAACGGTAAATATCAAGAGTCTTATGGTAAAATTACAAGGATAAAAATGTAAATTAGTTTTAAAATACCCTCCCTTCCCTAGTGAACCAAACATATTTGTAAATTAAAATTTCTCCTCTCTCTTCTTTCATATTTTGAACAAAACATGTGTGTGATTAAAATTCACCCCCTCCCTTAGACTTTTTAAATTTCATCTCTCATATGGAGTTGCTAAATATTTCTCTTGGGAGAAAATTTACTTAGTTTCAGCCCAATGGTGAGACAGTTATTAGGGTCGTTCCTAAGGATGTCTCTGATCATTGTTAGATTGTCCTTAAATATTTTAATCAGGTGTGAGGTTCAAAGCTTTTTAGATTCAATAATCATCAGTTATCTCATTAAAATCCCCCAAAATTAGTTCTCTCATCCCGGTCTAGTACAAAGATTCATGGTTGAAAAGCCTTTGTTCTAGCACATAAACTAAAAGCTATCAAATTGGTTTTACAAGTTTGTAATAAACAGGTGTTTAGTAACCTTGATTTTCATATTGACTCGTTGAAAGAGGTGATAGATAATGTGGATTCTTAGGCTAACAACAGGGTCATTTCTGTTGAGGAAATTAAGACTAGATCTGAAGCAATTGTGATTTTTTTTATCCTTATTAAGGATTAATAGATCACAATTATTTCAAAGGTCTAGGTCTAAATGAATTAAAGAAGGCATTTTTAATGATGCTTTCTTCCACGCCTTAGTTAGAAGTAGAGGCTAAACGAATACGATCTTAGACCTTAAGGTTGGAGAATATTAGATTGAAGGGGTGCGTGAAATTAAGCAAGAAAATCTTAATTTTCTCTGAACAATTTAAAGAGTTACTTTTTATTCCCTTTTGGAAGATGATAATGTATCTTTAATGCCCCTTCAGTCTCAAAGAGTTAAATTGTGTTATGTCTCATTATGAGGCCGACTTGAAATCCTCTAGAATCAAAACCTCACATATTTCATCTGAGAGAGGCTGGAATTCAATATTTCAACATCCTCTATAGGGTCAACCTCTTGTTGGCATTGTTGGGTACGTAAGATGTCTACCTCCGATGTCTGATTCGGGTGGCGTAAGTCATCAATGGCAGCGTGAATCTCTATCATGGAACTTTCCTCGCCATGAGACTCATCGTTGATCAGAGTTGATGCTTTCTTGTTTACAATGATGAACAAATGGGTTTTATGTGAGGACAACAATCTACTTGTATGATGCAACAATGGTCCAGGTCAGTTTTACCGGGTCCCATGGTGGGCACCTATTGTACTTGCTAAAAGCACAGTGACAATCTCTAATGATTAAGGGTTGTAAGAGGCTTTTAGAGTTTGCTGTGAGGTTTAGAGTTAGCTCACGCAGGAAGGTGAAAAGTTATGTATTTGGTATTTGCGTAATTATATAAGTACCTCTCAACCTTTGGCTAAGATATTTATAGAGGTCCTTAAGTCTAGACCTCAGACTCTAAAGAAATAGCAATTGCTTATAGAAGTTGGAGAATATGACCAGTAATCCCTTATTATTCATAACATGATAAATTCCTCATTCACTCCCTCTTCTCACTATTGAGGACTAAGGCATGTCACATCCATGTTTCCACATGAAGACGATCAATCTAAAAGATGGGTATCACATCTAAATAATAGGCGTTCGATTTGGTGCCCAGACGATCAAGAAGACGATATAGACGAGGTGTTTGCATATTTATATTAATTAAAATTTGAGGTTTAAATTTTATCTTACTTTAAAGGAAACATGCAAACATGCGACCAATTGTTAGACTCAATTCATTACTCTTAAATATCAATATTAATTGGAGAATGTCTCTTTAATAAAATTAAAAAATTCTTTTAATATGACACATATACTACTTATTTATCAAATATTTTTAAAAAATAATATAATAAAACTACATAATTTAAAAAAAAATCTTTCTCATTAATGATTTTATGAAAACCTATTCAAAATATTTCTCTGTGACAATGTTTATAGTCTATGTATTGTTATTATATTTGAAAGTTAAAGTTTTAATAATTATTTAAAATTTTAATATTTATAAAAGATATTAAAAAATGATAAAATATTCAAATAATAATTTTATAAGAAAGTATTTAAAATTTTATTTTATTTGAAGCAATTTTTTAATAACAAAGTATCTTTATTTTTACTAAATATACATATTTTTATAAAATTATATTTTAAAAAAGCTATAAATAGTTATTCTTCAATATATATATATATATATATATATATATATATATATATATATATATATATATATATATATATATATATATATATATATATATATGGCATATCTATTAAGTTATATGAGATTGACTGAATGAATTTGAATCATTCGATTTTAAAATGAATGGTAGACTGGAGATTATATGTCATTCTTTTTTTCTCTCTCCTCCATCATTTATTTTAATAATGGAAGAGAAAAAAAAAAATGACACATAATCTCAACCATTTATTTTCATGAAGATCTATTTTAGCAAGTATTAATGAAAAACATATTTAAATGCACCTTAAGATGTATGTTGCTAAAACACACCTTCATAAAATAAGTGGATCTATTTTAGCAAACCCCACAAGGGTTACAAGAGTTTGCTAAAATACACACACTTAATTTTAAGGTGTGTTTTAATAAGTTTTAACTAAAAAATACTTAAAAGCACATAAGGTGTATGTTGCAAAAATAGACTTTCATAAAAATAAGTGAGTCTACATTAACATATATATATATATATATATATATATATATATATATATATATATATATATATATATATATATATATATATATATATATATATATATATATATATATACACTCCAAGAATAAGTTATCAATGCTTACTCCACATCTTGACTATTAATTATTTTTAATATAATGGTTAAAATCAATGAATATTAATTTTCTCAATAACTTCGTATATATATATATATATATATATATATATATATATATATATATATATATATATATATATATATATATATATATATATATATATATATATATATATATATATATATATTGCTTACATATTTAAGGATTTTTTAATATTATCATTTATGAAAGTGTACTTTATTTTAAAAATAAATATTATTTACATATTTAAGAATTTTTGTAAAGATTCTGTTCAGTTTATTTTAGAATATTCCATCGACCAAATTATATTTGTTCAGTACACTGTATCAAAACATCTGAAAATTCCAAACACAAACTCACGGGGTATTTATTATTCGCCCTACACTATCGTCTACTTCACATGCACCATGTGTGCAAACACGTGACTCAACATACTTTATTACTTCTTTCACTTTCGAATATTTAAAACATAATAATATAATATTATCGTATACTCTTTAAAAATTGTTTTAAATAGGTATTTGACATATGTTAATATAGAACTTTTTTGTTTTAGGCATTCTAAATTTTTTAAGTCTTGCAATTTATAAGTATATACTGATTTATCTTTGATGTTTATTTTGTAATATAAAATAAACAAATTTAGTTTTTTTTTTTAAATTCTAATACGATAAAGACTAAAATTAATTTTATAAAAGTAAATTTTAATATAAATTAAATTTGTGAAAATTAATACAAAGAAATAAATAATTAAAAAGAAAGTGACATATATATTTACAATAATCAAAACTTAAAAAATATTACAAAATATTAAAATATAAAGTGGTGGACCGAATATATATATATAAATATATATATAGGCGGAGCCAAGGCCCAGCCAGCCCGGGCAAGCCCCCGGGCTCAACCCCTATTTTCTTTGTACTCCCCCAATTTAATAGTCGGTTTTTAGATAAAATCAAGGGTAAAATTATGGGCAAAATTAGTAAAAATAAGGTGTGAAAAATTAAAACAGATGAATAATAAATGGTGTAAAATTTTTGCCTAGACTGTGTAAAATTTTTGGCTCCGCCACTATATATATATATATATATATATATATATATATATATAAAGCATCATTTTATTAAATTATTATTGGGCTTTATTAAAAAAATAGTTATATTAGCTACTATACATTTGCATAGTCTTGTTGATCAAATTTAAAAGGTGTTTTTCTAATGGTCTGATTGGAATAAGAGAAATTGAGAAGAGAAATTAAGAATAGATTGAAGAAGTACAAGAGAAAAATGGTACTCCCTCCGTTTTTTATTATAAGTCGTTTTAGACTTTTTACACAGATTAAGAAAAATATTAATTGTTGTATGAAAATGAGAAATTATGAAGGTTTTTACAAAATTATTCTTCATTAATGACATGTGGAAGATAAATTTATATAATTGAAAGGAGAGAGAATAATAAATATTTAAGGATAGAATAGGAAAAATAACATTAATTATTCATTATAATTGTAAAGCGACTTATATTTAAATACAATTATTTTTTTCAAAACGACTTATAATAAAAAACGAATGGAGTATTTTTTATGTTTAGCACATTAAGGGTGTGTTTGTTATAATAGAAGATGGGAAGAGAGACACATGAAAGAGAGAAGTGTAAGAGAAAGATTCAATTTCTTCTACTTGAATTGTAGAGAAGTTGCGAAGAGAGATTTGTTTTTCATGAGCCTCACAACATTTTTAAGTCTTTGCTGAACAGACAAGAAAAAAACAGTAATGCTCAATTTTGTTTCAATTCCATTATTATCCCTATTCAATAGACACAATATTCATGACTCTTATAAATAATTACTTCATTCGTTTTAAATTATAAGAGAAAAAAACAAAATCACGTTTATTAAGAAAAGTAAAAATACAATTATTTGACTTATGATTTTCTAGAAATAAAGTGTTTTGGAAGATGTAAAAAAATTCTAATTGGTTGTTGGTTATAGAAATGATGGGAGAGAATGTAAGTTAAATGCAATTTGCATTTAATTTTACCTTGAAAGAAATGAAATATGATTTTTTCTCTAATATTTTAGGACAAGAAAAATGCATTTTTTTCTGTTATATTTTGGGATGGAGGGAGTACTCTCTTATAAAATTAATAGGCTTAATTATTTAAATCTTCTAAAATTAAATTCATTCTATTATTTAAAAACTAAAAATATTAATAATGTAATATCTTTTTATTATAATTATAATTTATTTTCTTAATTAAAATTAAATAAAAATTAAATTAATTTGTACAAGTTCTTTTTTATTTAGGGGTATATTTGTACTTTCACAAATAATTAATATTTCTCTTCTTTCTATCATATACCAAACAATACATCAAATCTACTTTATTTCTCATCTCTTACTCTCTTTTCACACTCTTTCTTACCTCTTTCTCCCTTCTCATACTTTCTTCACAACCAAACACACCCTAAAGAAATAGGGTAAAGAGATTAAAATGTGTGGGGCCCATGCACTTTTTATTTCTCTCCACTTATGAAGAGAACAGAAATGCTATTCTTACACCAAATCTTACACCCCGTATGTACGGACGACACTGTTCATGTACGGACGACACTGTTCATGTACAGATGAATACTATTCATGTACGGGCGAATACTATTCATGTACAGATATTTATTTTTAATACCTGGACGTGCATTAACCAACTTCATTACTGTATTAACCAAAATTTTACACTGCATTAACCAAGTTTGATGACTGCTAAAAAATATTTAATACCTGGATATTGCATTATCCAACTTTATTACTGAATTAACCAAGTTTTTACACTGCATTAACCAAGTTTGGTGACTGCTAAAAATTATTTTTAATACCTGAATGTTGCATTAACCAACTTCATTACTGCATTAACCAAATTTTTACACTGCATTAACCAAATACGATGAACAGTGTTTGGTGTAAGTATTTGGTGTAATAAATGGTGTAAGAATAGCATTACTCTGAAGAGAAAGTATTGAGAAATGAATGAGTTCTCCATCTCATAATAAGTGTCTCATTTGCATTTTTTTGATGTCTCAAAATAAATGTCTCTTTAGAATACCAATATAATATTTATTATTTTTTTCTCACTACTATACCCCTATTTGTTAATTTTTACGTTTTTCAACTACTCTACTACCTATAATAAATAAAGGATATTTTAATAAATGATGTTAATTTTATCATTAAAATTAATATATCTAATTATTTTCTTAAAAATCGCGCAGAGCTTAAATAAGACATTTAATATGAGACGGATGGAGTAATAATTAAGATATTTACATATTTAAAATAAACATTTGATTTTTGAAGAGAAAGTATTGAGAATTGAACAAGGATATTAGTTTATTTACCACAATATTGTTTTTCTATTGAAAATAAACATTAGAGTTTTTCTGTCTCAAATAATTTTTAAAGGTACACACTTATATAAATTATCAGTTTATAAAATATATAAGTTCTATTAAAAATATAAAATAAATATATAAATTCATATATTAGTTCTTAAATGTTACACCATTATAACACATTGGTTGATTTATAAAAAATATATAAGTTCTATTATATTACACATTGGTTGATTTATAAAAAAAATATATAAGTTCTAATGAAAATAAACATTAGAAATAATTAGTTTTTTTATAAATAAAATAAATAATTAATTAATTAAATTGAAATTAAAAAATTAAATTAGTTTAATTAAAAATACAATTGTTATAAGGGTATATTATATTTTTTTAAATATGTAACACTTTTATCTTTTCTATTTCTTCTCTTTTTCTCTTAAATCAATCAATACTTCAAATCTACTTTATTTTTCACATCTTTCTCTCTTCTTCCATTCTTTCTTATCTATTTCTCTCTAAACAACTTCTATTATAAACCAAACACACCCTAAGAGCTAGGTGGAGGAAGAGATTTTTGTATGACACCTTTTCACTTAAACCAAACACTCCATAAAAATAATTTTTAACTATAAAAAGTGAAAATCCAATAACATTAATTTTTTTTGGATCTTTCACGAAAGCAATGTTATTTATCAGCGTTTTTGAGACTTCTACCACATTTTTACAAGTTAAATATCATCAAAACTTTTCAATTTTACCAGCATTTTCATACCGCAATTTTTAAAAAAACAATGAAGTTTTATCGGCATTTTTGAAATGTTTGGTAAAAATCCAAAAATTACATGAATTTGTACTGGAGTTTTTGAAAAATCCAATAAATCACCATGCATTTTCAAAAAACCTGATAAATCACTATGCGTTTTTATATCAGAGTTTTTGAAAAAACTAATAAATCACCATTCATTTCTAGCTGCATTTTTTAAATTTCTGATGAATCACCATGCATTTTTACCAACATTTCCAAAAAGTGTGGTAAAAATGCAAACATGTGTGCTGCCTTTTTCAAAAATTTCGGTAGAGAGATTATTGATAATTGGATTTTTCAAAAAATACGGCAAAGCCATTTTTTTTTTTTTGCATTTTTTTAAAATCTTGTAAGTCTTATTTCTTTGTTTTTTCTTTATATAGTGAGAATCAGAGGACGAGACGACACAGTTGCTTATAGACGTGCTAATAGAGCTGCAAATAGCTCTTGTCGTCCAAGGGCATGTGACAGGGAGGATTCACATATCCGGGTGGATAGAGTAGTCCCCTCAGATTCTCATAGGAGGAGGATGGCTGAGCAGTTATGTGTTTCCCGTACTCTCGAGCATAGAGGAGGTAGAGATGGACGAGGCAAAGATTTTGATGTAGAGACTGATGCTCAGGAGGATATAGAGACTCATGTTGAGGCTCAAGATGACACTGAGGTGGAGGCTCTGACTGAGTTAGAGGTGGTGAGGGTTTCCACTGAGGTGGAGACTAAGGCTGACATTGAGGTGACGACTCAGGCTGACGAGGAGGTGGAGGCTTAGGCTGAGACGGAGGTGGCGGCTTAGGCTGATACGAAGTTGTTTGTACTCACAGGTATGAGACTTCCCTGGAGTGCTTAGTGATTGTTCCTTGCTCACCCGTATGTTGTTCATGTGGTATTTAGACTATGGCAATGAGAGGTATAAACATTTATCTTAAGTTTTTATTTATTTATTTACTACTATTTAATTGAAAATAATTGATGGTTTATACTTAAATTGTTACAAGACCACCTGCTATTGAAGGTGCCCACCCATGAGGGAAGTTGAAGAAATTCTTTGATGTCCAGATGCTTGATGAGGTCAGAGAGATTGTTGCTCTATCTAGTCTACTTCCTTTGGTGGAGTGTTCATTGATCATACTTGATGTTTCACTGTTGTTCACGTTTGTTGAGTGAGGCATAAGGAGACATCCTCTTTTCATCTTCCATTTGGTGAGATGACGATTACTATAAAAGATTTCTTAAGTTGCTTTCGTTTCCCCGTGTAGGTAACTTCTTTACCACTCATTAACCGGGAGCTTGCACATATTAGAGCTAAGCAGTACTTGGGGGTTACCAAGACCTTAGTCATGGAGGAGTTCAGGTTTAACATGGGGTTTCACTTTCGTCTCTATTGGCTCTGAGATTCATATCAGACATTGATGGAGCACTTTATGTATGAGGCAGATACTAGGGTATACATGTTGCATCTGGTAGGAAGTACTCTCTTAGCAGATAAGTCTCATGTATACATCAATGCTAGATATATTTGACTGCTTTGACAGTACTATATACTACCCTTGGAGAGGCGAACGTCTTTAAGACAAGATAGTTTTCCGATTATATGAGTCTATTTCACGTATAAATATTTATTATTTTTTATTTATATAGTTCTTATTTATCAAAGACATTTTGTATATGTAATTTCTTCTTCTTGTGCAATGTTGAATATACGAGCATTTTTTGCTCATTTGTGACAGTGCCACCAACTACATGGATAGACATCCACATCCAGAAGATCTTAAAGAGTACAGGTGGAGAATCAATGCACTAGCCATAGGCAATATCATCTAGACACCCTACGTAAAGCATATAATGCATCAAGATTTTTATGACATTGTCTTGTTTTCTGGCTATTTGTGCTAGGGGAGTTCAGTGGTTAGATATTTTCCTAAGAGGTGTCTGTGCCATTTTTGGGTATATTTGGGGTATCCATAATATTATCTTATATCATATGGATGTTAAGAGTGCATTTCTAAATGATGTGGTTTCTGAAGAAGTGTATGTCAAACAGCCTCCTGGGTTTGAGGACTCTGTCCACCCATAATATGTGTTTAAACTAAATAAATCACTCTATGAACTCAAACAAGCTCCTAGAGCTTGGTATGAGAGACTGGGCAATTTTCTGTTAGAAAATGATTTTAAAAAGGGTCAAGTAGACACCACACTATTTAGAAAGACATTGAGGAATGAAATCTTGATTGTTGAAGTATATGTAGATGACATCATTTTTGGTTATACTAATTCTACTCTTTATAAGGATTTTTTTAAGACTATGTAGGCCGGATTTGAGATGAGGATGATGGGAGAATTGAATTTCTTCCTTGGAATTTAAATAAATTAGTTTAGATATGGAGTCTTTATTCATCAGACCAAATACACAAAGGAACTTATGAAGATGTTCAAGCTGGATGACTGAAAAATCATGACAGCTCCTATGCATCCAACCAGCAATCCGAGCAAAGAGTAGAGCATCACTAAAGTCTATCAGAAGTTACACACATGTATGATTGGCTCCTTGCTTTACTTAATAGCTTATAGACCTCATATTTTTTATGGTGTTTGTCTATGTGTAAGGTTCCAGTCAGATCCTAGAGATACACACTTAATTGTTGTTAAGAGGATCTTTAGGTATCTGAAGGGAACAACTAATCTATGATTGCTCTAAAATAAATATCTAGATTATAAGCTAATTGGATTATGTGATGCTAACTATGTTAGGGATAGAATTGAAAGAAAATCCACTAGTGGAGGCTGTCAATTCATAGGTGAAAACCTTATATCCTGGGCTAGTAAATGATAGGCAACTATTGCTTTATCCATAGCAAAAGCAGAATACATCCCAGTTGTTAGTTTTTGCACACAACTACTCTTAGATTTCTCTATCGATGGTTAATTTAAAGGGAGTAAGTAAAAAAGAGATTAAAAATAAAAAAAGGAATAACTTGTATTGATCTGGATTGATTGCAAGACTCAGAATCATCATTAGAAGTTAAGAGATGCATTACAACAAGGAGCTGAGATTCTTCAATTATGGTCTGCATTCCAACCTCGTGCAATGAGGAAATTCCCCCAATCAACATCCCCACTCCTCACCCGTATCTGAATCAAAGTGTAATCGATCAACTGAATCCTTCATCTTCTTGGTAATGAAAAAATGCTACACTCTAAGTCTACAAACTAATGTTTCCAACTCTGAATGTTTTTGTAATACCCCATATTTAATAAAATGCTCTAATGCTATTAGCTGACACTGAGGTTTTATTAATTGGTGCATTATAGACATTTTGGACGCTTAAGTTAACGGTACTGACTTAATGATACTTTACTTATATCTTTTTCCATTTTCTTTCCTCACAATTGAAACAAGAAGAGAAAGATAGAGAGATAAAGTAGAGAAGAGGAAGAGAAACTTGTGAAGAGGAAAAGCTTGGATCTTCTTCATTTCTCCGCCGAATCAACTCATCTTTGTCATCAACGACTCGTAATCGAGGTGGGTTCTAGTTAGAAACTTATAGCTTTTGATTTATGGATGAAAATCATAAGTTTTGCATTTGGTGGTTTTCTATAGAAAAACCTAGGTTTTGGACCAAATTCATCTATGTTCATGAATAAGAGTTTATAATCCATAGATATATCATATATATGTTGTTTCTATGCTTTAGTATGATCTGGAATAGGTTTGGGTGGTTTTAGTTGGATTTGAACCATGGGTTTTGTGTGTGAAGCAGAGTTGAGAACTCAGTTCTCGCACGCTTCGCGGCGCGAACAAGGCTGCGCGACGCGAACTATCCAGGTTTTTAAGAGCTTTGGTTCTACCATCAGTACGCGGCGCGTACAGGGGTTCACGGCGCGAACACTATGGAAATTCTTGAGAGACTTGCCACTGCCTGAGGTTAGCGGCGCGAACATCTGTTAGCGGCGCGAACATTGTTGAGATTTATGAAGGTTGGCTACTGCCTGGGGTTCACGGCGCGACCAAGCTGTTGCGCAGCGCGAACTGAAGCTTCCTTAACTAGAATTTTTTTATTCAAAACATAAAACTGTTTCGGCCATAACTTTTGAACCGTAACTCTGTTTTAATCGTCGTTTGAAGCAGTAAGAGGCTAGAAGCGTGTACTTTCTAGGAGTGTAGGTTTTGGGAACAAAAGGAGAATTATTTAATCGAGAGTCGGTAACTTGCTTGATTACTTGGGTTGTTTATCGTTCGGAACCATATGAACGGTATGCTTTTGGTATGATGAATATGTACTCTATAATTGTGATAAATTGCCATTTGTTTACAGACAATGATGATAATTGTTGGTCGAGTCCTATTGCAGGTGGATTGGTATGCCTTTGTTATATATGTTTATATCAAAGAGGTTTGAATAACTTCATTGTTATATGAATAAGGATAAGTGAGGAAAACTAGGATTGTTAGGTATGTGTAACTTAACAAAGAAACCTAGGATGAAACATTATATGGAACATACGTGTGTTTAGAATTTTATGAGGAAGGGCTAACAGGCCTAGAGAAGGGCTAACAGGCCTAGTGATTTGCGTGAGCAATCACCATTGTATGATGTACTAATCGGAACTACTTTATTTCTTTATTTATTTATTTATTTATTTTCTTTTGAATGCTAACAGGCATTCTATGTGCAGAGAGGCACTGTGCGAGAGGCACTATTAATCTTGGCAGGTTTGATTCCCGCTTTTGTGTACGAATGGAACCTAATAGGGTAGAGACTTGTGATGGTGTACGGGCCATGTGAAGTGACAATTCATGAGGAAAGACTCATGAGTCCGAATCCCTTTCGTATGTCAAGATTTTCCAAAGGATCCATGACTCGTGCCACCTCCTAGACGTAGAAGGGGACGAGAATAGAGGGATACCTTGGTAACGGTTTTCCGATTAGTAATATTGTGTTTGAGTTGTTGAACTCTATGTATGATTCCATATAATGTTAGTATGTGAACTCAAGGTCTAGTTCCCTTTATGACTTGAGATTGGTAGGCTAGAACCTTTTAGAGCCGAGAGGATCCATAAGATAGGGAACTCACTGAGATTTTGTATCTCACCCCATTATATATTGATTTCAGGTTCCGCGAAGGGTAAGGAGAAAGCAGTTTGATTTCCTTATTCCTTATGCTTCTTTTGGATATGGCGAAGCTTCCGTTGTGGATTTCTTTTGTGATCATTGTTTGATCTAGTTCTTAGTATTTTATTTCGAACATCTTGTATGTATTATGCCATTGGTAGAACTTTTGTATTAGGGCATTAATATGTATAATGTGTTGACTAGGAACTTATAAGTATTTTCAGTATCAAATACTTGAATTCATGTATACATATATGCTTTGATGTATGTATTTATATATGGGTGTTACAGTTTTTGTTCCCCATACATGCTCAAATTAAAGGATAAAGACTGACCATATCGAGAATTGGAGAATTATTCTCAGCCACTGTAGCCCTTTTCAAAATCCTTGAAACTGGTATTTCTTTTTATTCAATTTTTTAGGGGAAAGCAAAAACTGATTTTTATCTAGATTTTATATAATCCCAAATGTCCCTTTTGAGGATTTAATTATATCTTTGCTTATTCTGCTTAATTCTTTTTGTTGATGACAAAAGGGTGAGTAGGATAATGAGTATTTAACAACTGGATCTGATGATTATGTTATGTTTATGCTTAATTTCAGAAGAATTGATTATTGTGCTTCAAAGAAAACTTTAATTAATCTAGCTAGAACTTAGGGGGGGACTTAAAAACCTCACCCTTAGGAATATCAAACTCAGGAGAAGCTTACAAATCTCAGTCCTTGAATTCAACTTGTTAATTAAATCAACAAAAGTTATTCTTAGATACTAAGTGTTTGTCATAAAAGAAGGGAAGATTGTTGGAATAAAATTGGTGTACCATATCCCTTTGATTTTGATGATAATAAAGTATTTAAAGAATAGTTGGTAGACGAATGTGTTTCAAGTATGAAGGTACAAAGATTATTATACTAATTGAAATTCAGTTCTGATACTGCACTAAACATTCAAAGAGAAGCTTAAAGATGCAGATTCTAAAGATGAGATGCTTAAAAAGTCAACTTTTGAAGGCCAATGTCTAGAGAAGGTCATCATCTGAAGATCAGAATCTAAAGATCCTAGACTCTAGTCAAGTCAACCTATAAAGATTCAAATTCTGAAGGATCAAAAGCTAAGACTTAGGCTCTAAAAAACCAGAACCTGAAGTTAGTCAAAACTCAAGAACCAAGGAGTTCCTGACAAGTCGCTATCCGACTCTGAGGTCAATTTGTCTTTTTCTAATCACGTGAAGACATACTTAGCAAAAAATTGTAGAAGCCTGAAGATTTACAACTGATAATTCCTCTTGTAGCAGAGGAGTTTAAAATGGCATTGCATTGGCATTAAACATGTTAGGAAGCTTTCAACGGATCTGATATTGCTTTTCTCAAAGACTCACTTGTGCAAGAAGTTCTCTCCAACGTCACTTTGTAGATTCTCTATAAATGGAGTTGGAGACTTAGAGAAAATATATAACACTGCACATTGACAAACAAAGATAAGTTACTCTGTCAAAATAAAGAGCACAACCTTAACTTAGAATTTCTTAACTCTTGTATATTCTAGAAATCCTTAAGTCTTAGAGTCTGTGTGTGTTATATTCGTTCTACACCTCTGATTGTATATCAAGTGTAGTTTATCACATTCTCTTAACTGTTGTTATAGAATCAAAAGTCTCTTGCTTGTGTGCTTGAGGATTGAAGACCCTTACTTGTGTGTCTGAGCATTTGGATGTCTCTTGTTTGTGTGCTTGAGCATTGAAGTCCATTACTTGTGTATTTGGGCATTGAAAGACTCTTGCTTGTATGCTTGAGCAATTTTTAATCATATTTGGTTAAAATGGAAATTCCTTGGAAGTGCAAGGGGATTAGACTACTCTTAATTTGTAGGAGAAACCTGAATAATTGCTTGTGTATTTTCTTGTTCTCCTCTTTATTTCTGATCAACTTTATTCCATTGCTAATCGCCAGACTCTGAATCAGAATCTGATAAGAGATTTATAAAAGAAAAAGTTAACATAATTCAACCCCCTTTCTTGTGTTTTTATTACCTTCACAAACAACGCGAGAAAGAGCAACATCTACATCTAAGAGCATCGTAAAAAGCCATATGAATGTGGAAGTACAACAAGATTCATAAGTAAGCCGAGATTCATAAGTAAGCGATGAAGTTTATGAGTTTGAATTATGCCTTAATTTGTTACTTCCACAAATGAAAAATTATTCTCATCAACCCACAATGTGACATGTTGAGCAAAGGTTTTGAAAATATTTGTCGTGTTGGAGATTAGGGATGAAGACGCTGCACTTTCAGTGTTGATAGAAGTTTCTTCAAATGCCATGAAAAAAGGATCGAATTAAAACTCTTGATACCATGATAGATAGAAAGAGAAAAAGAGAACGAGGGAGTTTATTTTCATTATAATAGAATTTGTAATTCTGATTCTAAAATTGGTTGCAGATTGAGAAGGACTGAACTTATATAGTTCAAATGGATTGTGCTAGGTGTTAACTCAGTGCACATTCAGTTACAAAATTAGTTACACATTGTAACAAGCAACTATTACTCTTTATTCTATTTACTCTAGTATCTTTAAAAGAAGAAATAAATTATTTTTTAATAAAAAAATGGATCAATAGTAATAATAAAATTATATATTACTATGTTAAGAGATGTTTAAACTCCTCATTCAAACATCCTTGTTCCAAAAAGTACTTTTGCAAAAAAAAAGAAGAAACATTCTCGTGAAGTTGTTCCTTAAGTACTCAATACAGCAAACCGAGTCTGCAGAATGATAATAATGATTCTAGATTAATGGATTTGGATTCTCTGCATTATGAAAAACAGCTGCTTTCAATTTCATAAAGTTAACGATCTAAAGATCGGTCGTTAGTTTGAGATCAAACAGTAGAGTTCGAAACCTACATGACAATGTTACTACACCAAATCCAAATCCTAAATTACAATTCATGTATCCATGACTTTGGCAATGAAGATCCAAATATTTGGTGAAGCAATATTTTCTCCCTTTTGGCAACCTTGTTTGCGCCATAGCCTCGAAAAACTCCTAATTTAAATGCTTCTCTTCCTTCTTCTACAGCTCTTTTCCTCACAGCTCTCAACAAAGATGAACCTTGAAGAGTTTCTTCACTATTTTCACCTTTTCCGGTTTCGTGTTCCTTCTTTTCTGATTCTCCTGTGCTTTCTTTGGGTTGACTCTCGGCTCCGTCTGAGCGGGTCTCAACACGATTATCACTTCCCCACCATTTATTTGATGTAGTCGATAAGCTTTCGGATGGAAACCCGTATTTAAATTCATCCATTGTTGTCATTCCTTTGGTCAAAAGTGTGTTGGTCAAATTTGGGCTACGCCCACTTTCAACGGTTTTATTTCCTTGCTGATGAGAATTTTGATGCAGTGCAACACCTTGAGCTTTGTTCCTCTCATCATTTGCTTGTTGTAAAACACTGTAGTTAAACATCAAAAGAAAAATACTGTTAGAATCAAAGGATCAAATCTTAATGTTTATTATAAGAATTAGATTTAGTAAACCATATCAATTAGCCTCTAAACATTTTGTCTCCTAAACATTGTGTTCTGTTACAGATAACCTATTTTCCATCGACATATAGTCCTGATCGCCTTAGCCACTGGAAAACTTAACCGTTGTATTTTTTATTGTGCGATGAAAATCTACCAAATGGTGAAGTTTCATACTTATACACCATTGCACGTGCCCACACGTGTTGATTAAGCGCACGACTTATATGAGCCTCTCCTCCGTGAGTGGTGCGTGTTTGGCAGCTTCTTCGACCAATCTTCACAGCGCATTGATCACCATACTCTGCCAGTCCCACCCAATCCTAGCCCCCCACTCACATACGACGGCTCCAGCATTGCTCGCATTGCTTCAGGCACTGTTTACTTACTTGTTTCCTTCTTAATAACTCTTATTCAATTGAAATTTCTGTCTTGCTGCACATATTCAGTTTTGCTTCATCTAGTGTTTTTCTTTTCTGTCAATGCATTTCTTTCCATATTCAACCAGCTGCATCTTCTCCAGTTAGACCCATTCTCGACAACCAATACAGTCACCTTCGGAATCCTCTAGCAGACCCAAGTGTGGCTACATACAGCCTCTTCCAGCCACACTACAGCTTTCCAGCTGCAGCTACTAGCCTACCACAACCCTATTGCTTTTATTTTCTCTACATTACAATCACCTTTTCTAATAAGCATAAAACTTATAAGCTTTAGCTTTAAGCTCAACCATTTGCAATTAGGGTATGTTGGAATTAACTTATTTGAATTTATCTATTATTGATGCAAGTTTTGTGAGACTATTTGAGAGAGATTATCAAAACAACTTATGACATTTTTCATACATATGTTTTTAGCTTATTTTACAAGTTCTCCAAGATAGTTTATAAAAACAACTTATAGCATATAAAAAAACAACTTAAACTGATTTTATCTTTTTATAAAAATAGCTTATGCAAGCTATTCATAACCGCTTATTTTGAGAAGCACTTGCGCTATAAGCTTATTTCAAATAAGCTGCTTATCCTAACAAATCCTTAATCATACATTTTTGTTAACAGTAAATTCTAGTTTTCTATCGAACCGCTTATCCAACAAAGAAAGCCCTTCCAAATAACCCTTTTTAAAAACCCTAAACCATAAAGAAGTCAATAAGAACACTCCGAAGAGTTAACCACAACAAATTTCTCTTGAAATTTAAGAATTATACTCCAATCCAATCACATGACAAAAACAAAAAATTACCTTTTGTTATTCCCGCTTATCAAAACCATAGTCACAAAGTATAATTATTGATAGCACACTTCAAACTTTACCTGGCACCTGCAGCATAAAGATTGAAAAAACCAATTTCATTTTCAAGTTACTGTAGAAAACACAAAAAAAACTTGTCAAAATTGAAGCATATATCAATATGGGAAATAGAATTTGGGAACAAAATGGAGGGTTTTGATGAATACCTGAAATGAGAGTGGGAGTGGAAGAACCCTTAATCTGAATTGACGATGTGACGACCAAGATACGATTTCGAATTTGATTTTTTTTTTTTTTTTATCATACAGATTGTTTATCAACCTCACTTTGTTAGATTTATCAATTTAAAACTATATAAAATATAAACAAAATTTTAAAAATATGAATTCCTAATAATTTATTTATATAAAAGAAGTTTAATTATATCTTTAAAATTTAAAAGATTTATCATATTAACGTGAATAATGCAATATTATAAAAGTGTTATATTAAATTATTTATAGATATATTTTTTTAATAAAACCTTGTATATATAAGAAGGAAACATTACAAAAAGAGGGGCAAAAAACCCATCAAAAGATAAACCTATAATTAGGCATTCCGAACAAATCCTTTCATAATGCCTAGAGGAATGGAATCAAAAAATATGAGAGAACTACTAGTAAGACCTATGTTAGCAAAACAAATCGGCACAAGAGTTACCCTCTCTGAAAATGTGAGAAATAAAAATCTGCCTAGAAACAAAATAATTTATACAAAGAGTCCAGTCAACCTTGACTTGCCACGGGACTAACAAAGGCTTGGAGAAAGCTTGAACCACCAGAAGTGAATCCGTCTCAATCCAAATCCTGTTCCAACCTCTCTCAATAGCTATTTCCATGGCCCGAATAACAACGACGAATTCAGCCAAGTAATCTTTTATGACATAACATAACTTGATCTGAAACGGGAGGTAAAGTTGCACTGTTTAAACCAAAAACCATTGCGTTTCCAAGAGGAGTTTCATCAAAGTAATACAATTCATTCATCTCTCTAGTAGTTCCAATCATCTTCCCTTAGTTCCGGTCCTGAAAAACACAAGCGGAAGAACAAAAAAATGACAGAACAATTAGTGTCCTTAGACAATTTATGAATAGAAAGAAGATTGCAAGCAAATTTAGGAACGTGTAAAACAGATTGCAAAGTAATTTAGTCTGCAATTTTTATGCTGCCTTTGCCGGCAATACTAGAATAACTACCATCAGCAATCCTTACTTTTTCAAACTCGGAACAAGGAAAATAGGAATTGAATAAATGAGAGCAATTGGTCATATGTTCAGATGCCCCTGAATCTATTATCCAAGGGTTGGAGTGGTTTTGGACAGATAATGCCCAAGAATTCTTACCTGTTTGTGCCAAAGCTCCAACAGGAACATTAGGTGATGAATTGAACTTTAGAAGTTTAAAAAGGTGATCCATTTTCTCCTTAGTAAATGGAGACGAGTCATCCTCATCGATTATAGACGTAGGGCGGTCACCAAACCTTCCAGCCTTTCTATTATTTGGCCTACCATGTAGTTTGAAACAGTTTTGCCGAGTGTGACGATTTTGAGCACAGTAGTCGCAAACTAAATGGTTCTTGTCACCACCTCGTGGATTAGGGAAAGGTTTGCGATTGACTTGAGGAACAACCAATGCGGATCCTTCGATTGGTGGAGGGATAATGACATCCTATTTTCCAAGCATCACCTGCCTGCGACTCTCTTCGCGACGCACTTCAGCAAATACTTCACTAATTGGAGGGATGGGATTCCTGCCAAGAATTCGGCCACAAACCTCATAAAAATCAATATTTAGACCTGCAAGAAACTTGAATACACTACGAACATCCACCATCTTCTTGTAGTGCTTGCATTCCTCGGGTGACTTCCACTCATATACATTGAACTGATCCAAATCTTGCCAAATACGCTTGAGACAATTGAAGTATTTGGTAACAGAATCTTCAGCTTGACGAATTTTACCAAGCTGGAGAGTTAATTCATAAATTTAGGATTGGTTGTCCAAATCGGAATACATCTAAGAGACATTTTCTCAAAGATCTTTTGCAGTAGCATAACAAAGATAGTTTGCACCTATCTCTTCAGTCATGGAATTAACTAACCATGTCATGACCATGGAATTTTCAGCATCCCAACTATCATAGTCTGCACCTTCCTTGTCTGGTTGTTTCTTGTCTCTGGTGATGTAACCAATTTTTCCTCTCCTCCTGATATACAAACGGACAGACTGTGACCACCGAAAATAATTTGGACCGTTCAGTCGAATTGTTATGTTCTGAACCGGGTGGTTTTCATGGTATGTCCTGACAGATTGAAGTATTTCAGTTTTAGGTGAAGAATGTTTGGGCGAATGCTGGGACTCGGTATCAGACGAGTGATCAGACATTATGCGGGATGGAAAAATGAAAAAAAACGGAAGCAAAAGAAAAAGCCCTAAGGAATTCTTCCAGCAATTGATACCATAAAAAAACAAATAATCTGTATTTATTTGATATATCAGTAAGTAATACATGAAAGTTATTTATAGAATACAAGGACAGATCAATAATCCTAATTCTGGCCTGAGAATCAGAGCCATTATTCTCACTTTAAATGTTAATTCTAAATATGGTAGAAGACAACTAATTACTAATTCTTAATAGCTAATTACTGATTATTATTTACAATGAATACTATGTTGAACTCTATAACATAGAATCCGTTGATTATGTACTTATCTCTCTAATAACTTCCAACAATAACAATTAGGATGCTATACTTCATCCACAATAAAATTTGTGCAAACATGCATACTTAGATATATAACACACTTTTCGGATGAACCGATAACAACTTTAACTTAGTCTTTAACTTTAGTCTTTAACTTCAACTTTATTAAAGTAGCCGAAAGAAATCATGTTCATTATAAAAATGTTCTCAATCGGCATCAAACAACTTGCCTCGAAACAAAATAGAGTTTATAATACTCCAACATAATCTCCAAAATAAAACGACAAATAATAAAGTAAACAAGTGTTCATTCCCTTGGTGTTACACATCAGAGCATTGACGCCAAACCAAAATAATAAGAAGAACTACTTCTTCTAAACTCCACATCTTAGCTACTTCGGGTCATCTGCACGTTACCAATATAGAGGTAACATTCAAACAGAAGGGGTGAGATATCATAACAATATAAAAGGAAGCATAATAATGAATAGACAACAATTTAAGCACGCATAATTATACTTCTTCAGCATCAAATATCAAGTCATACATAGTGTAATGTAATGGGACTGACACCGACTCAATGCATGTGGTACCATCAGGGTATAAGCCCTCAACATTTAGCCAATACATGCCATCTTACACCAATATAGACCATCTTAAGGAACACAAGTCCTTATCATGAATGCATGCTACATTGACATGCAACATCACAGAATGCAACGACATTTCGTCTCACCAATACCATGCCAATACAGGCCATCATCTTCATCATACAACACATCATGCAAAACAATTGCGTCGTTCGTACAAAGTAATTGCCATTGCATATTACACAAAATACGCACAAACAAGCATAAGTTATATCAAATAATTTTCTACTAGTTTCCAATTTATTTTTAGAAGATGGAAAATAATTTTAGCTTTTCAACGGTCCAAACGACGCGTCAAACGGACACCCAAGTCAAAAGATATGAATTTTCAAAGCTTGGAAAAACTGTCAGTTTCAGTAAGGTAACCTGTTACATCAAATGATGTAACTGTCGCTACCGCGAAAAATGGATCAGAGTCGCCACTAATATATTTATCCCATCGCGGGAAAGGAATATCAGAAAACCTAACTCGAAACAAGGACAAGGTCTTTCGACCAGAGAACAGGGCACGGGAGTCGGTTACGCAAGGGGAAGGTGCTAGCACCCCTCACGCCCTTCGTACTCGATGGTATCCACCTACGTTTGTTTCTATCTAAAGGGTGTCTAATGTCTAAAACCTAAATGCGAATGCATGCAAAAGAAATACGGGGAAAAGAAGGAATTATTTACAAGTGTGTTCGCTTAGGCCCCGCGACCCAATGCCTACGTATCCTTTTCAGGAATCAGAACGACCGTAGTTCGGCTCCATAGTTTCCATTTGTCTTGTGTTTTTTAGTTGAACAGCGGTTAAGGTCACAATCCACGATGCTCGACCTTTGGAGACTTATACGCCTAGTTTTGGAAAGGACTTAACTTGTTCTTAAGCGCCTAACAAGGCAAAAGGATGAACTTGGGTTTGTGTTTTTTATGTAACTACATGATGAACAAAACCCAATACAAGGTTTCGCACCACTTCGTCACTTTGTTTTAATTCGAGCCTTTATTAAATGTTTTAAATGTTTTTGATTAGGTATTTTTTAAGGGAATTTACTTTGCGATTAGAATCACATAAAATGTATAATGATCGAGAAGCAGATTAGGGAATGAATCCCACTCACTTCTATCCCATTATATAATGTTCAAGAAACAGATTAGGGAATGAATCCCACTCATTTCTATCCCATTAATTAATGTTTGAGAAACAGATTAGGGAATGAATCCCACTCATTTCTCTCCCATTAAGTAGTGACCGAGAAACAGATTAGGGAATGAATCCCACTCATTTCTATGCCACTAAGTGATTGAGAAACAGATTAGGGAATGAATCTCACTCATTTCTCTATCACTTTCTTAATGTGATTCGCCTCTTTATTTATTAGTGTTTTAAAGTTGAAAAGAAAAAGAATGAACAAAGGGGACTAACCTATTTTCTAACCTATTGTTATTCTAATTCTAATTCTAAAGTTAACATGGTGACTAAATTCTAAAAGGAGCATTAAAATGGTATTAACAAAGTAGGCCAAAATTATGGCCAAAAACAAGGTAAACACAAACATACAAAATTTAGCACAAAAGCATATAAGAGACAAATCAACATTAAGTGCAAAAATTAACCTAAAAAAAATACTACTATTTTTATGAATTTTTTAGTGTTAAGGGAAATCTAATTCAAGCCAAAATTATACTAAAAAACCTAAATGCTACTAAGCCTAAACTAGTATTTTATTTATGAGGTTTTTATGAGAAAATTCTAAGACTCAAATTAATCCTAAAATCACCTAAATCTACCTAGAAAATTATGACTTTTATCGTTTTATCAAAAGAAATTTAGTAACCGAAAACTATGTCAAAAAAATGTGATCAGGGGGGGGAAAACTAAAGATGGTGGTGCAATCAGTAAACTGGGCGCAGGGCCTATCAGAAGAGAGCCCAAGGGATATTTTTTGTTACAGACTTTGTCAAAAAACGTGTATGATTGGGCCAGAGTGGGGTGTGAACGTGATTATTCGTTTGGCCCAAGTGTGTATTGATCCAATTTTTTTCATGATTTTGATTCAATTTTGGTCCACTGGTTCAATTAATCAAATTAAACAGACTTTATGCTAATTAAGTGTATCATTATTCTATTCAATTAACAAACACAAGAAAAATTAAAATAATTAAAATAGGGAAAGGGATTAGGGTTACTTTGGTTGTGACCATTGAAATTATTCTAAACGAGCTCCCCTTCTCCTTCGTGACAAAGCGGCGGCATCGGTCCTCTTTCCGGCGAATATCGATCCTCTTTCCGCCACCGTGAATCCAATCGGAGCACCACATATTCATCTCCTTCTTCCATCACAATCTTGCGCCGTGGTTCATCTTGTACTCGTCTTCTCCACCGTCGACTCGTTTTCTCCTTCTTCTAATTCTGCCTTCTGAGTCCGTTCTTATGCCGAAGCTGTTGGTTGTTGTGTCGGTGATGCGAAATCGCTGTTGCGATTTGTGATGCTGATTGATGATCATTGTGAGAATTCTTGAAGAATTTTTGGAGATTAAAGAGTGAAGATGATGAAGATTGGAGATGAAGGAGATTGATGTACGATTGTGGATCAGTTATGGTGGATTGGACTTGAACATGATGAAGAGTTTTGTAGAATTTTTCTTGTGAGTTCTTGGAGAATGAAGTGAAGAGTGGAAGGTGGAGGGATGAAGAGAAATGGTGGATGAAGTGTGAAAGTGAAGAATGTGAAGTGAGGATGGAGATGAATCGTGAAGGTGATGGAGGAGAATGAAGAGGGTGAGTGAAGTTGAAGATTGAAGAATGTGAAGTGAGGATGGAGATGAATCGTGAAGGTGATGGAGGAGAATGGAGAGTGGATGATGGTGGTGATCCAGTGAAGAGAGTGATTAGAATGAAGAATTGTGGGATTGGTGAAAATGGTGGAGAGTGGATGATGGTGATTTGAAGGTGATCAAGTGGTGAATGAGAGTCTGAAGAAATGAAGAATGGTTAATGTGAAGATTGAAGCTGTGAAGAAGTGAAGAAAAACAAAAATGGTGAAACGATTCTGATTTATAGAGGTGAGTTTTATTCTGATTTTCTGTTATCCCTCACCACTCTGCTTCTTTTTTTCTATTCTCTGAATTTCTGTTAGTTTTCAGTTAGGAATCGGTTGCATTCTGTTAGAGCTGTTTTGAAGTTAGTTATAGGTTGCTTGGGTTCTGTTTGGCAGTTAAAAATCTGTTAGTAATGGTTAGGAAGTGGTATGAAATTCTGTTATGTGGTTAAGTTAGTTTAGAGGTTTAAGGATTTCTGTTGAACTCTGTTAAAAGTTAGTTAGGACTGAAGTTGGGTTTATTGGTTGGTTAGAGGGTAGTTACAAAGCTGTTATAAGTTTGTTATAGAGGTTAGGGAGGTTATGAGAAGTTAGGGAATTCTGTTTTCAGTTTGACAGTTGGTTATTTGAATTCAGTTATTGGTTGCTGAATGGTTAGAGAATAGGTTAATGGAAAAACTGTTAGTAGTGAGGATTAGAAAGAGTTAGCAGGTTAGGATATGGTTTAAAATTCAGTTAGAAATGGGGCTAAACTGAAAAAGCTTGAATCTGAATGTGGTTTTTTTCTTTGTTTTCAGTTTTGAAGATTGGTTGGAAACAAATATGTCGTGGCTAGCTGATAGTTGAATGATTTGGCTTCCTTGTATGCAGGGTAATTGATAGGTTGGATTTATTATTCTTGGGCTGCCATTGAGAGGAGGGATGTTGCTGTTCATAAGCCGGAGACGACAACCATGGCTGCATATTTTGTGATGCACTTGGAGATGGATTTGCAGGATGTGGACTTTGCGGTTTTACCACACCTTCAGCGGTTTTTTTGGAAATGTCCAGCAGATGTGGATTGCCTTTGATGAGAGCTATTACTTAGAAACATGTTTCTAATCAACCTTCCACCAGCTTCATGCCTTTGGTTCTATTTATGTTTTTTTTTTGTTAATCTTTGTAATGGAGTTTGAATGATAATGGACCTAGCTTCTTCTTTTTTTTTCAAATTTTGTTTTGATAGACTTTGGCAGTAAGTGTAATGGGTTTTTGGATTTTGTAATGAACATGTAATCTTGCGGAAATTTGAAATGGATATTTGAGATTTTGGTTGATGATAATGGATGAACCCAAGATGAATGTTCTAAACTTTAAGTACTTTGTCTTCCAAATGAAACCATATGCACGCCTTCACCGACTTGTATTGTTGAATTGATTCTTGAAAACTTTGAATGAAGTTGCATTAACAACCTTGAACCTTGAATCATGCTTCTTGCCTATTTAGGAATATTAAATTCATAGTGAAGGAACTTGAAGAATGGATATTCATCTTGAATGTAGTGGAAACTTGGACCGTGGATGAATTATTTTTAACTTGTTATTTGAATCCAAATGACAAATTTCAAGTACTCAAAGTAATCCTCCTTTCCAATATTAAATCTTTTACTCCTTTTGCCAACTTGATTCCCTAGCGCCAATGACACGTAACCAATAAGTCACCTCAAAATAGACTTTGGTCAAAAGTCAACCCCCCGTGGTTACTTTGATCAAAGATCACAACATGACCAAAAGTCTTCAAATTTTGAAACGAAAACAATATTTCTCATCCAGATCTTGTGAATGCCCCAAAGTGGCTTGAAATTCATCTGCTAGTCACAAACACAGGGAAATAAATCCTTATCCATGGCCAAGGAGAACTTCAATTGAAACAAACTCGTGTGATGTGGGGACTCCAAACCATGTGAAACTCCAGCTCTATCTATGACCTCGATCCCCTGCTAAGTTTATTGATTAATGATGCATGTTGTGTTAAATGACCTAATGGAAAGATGCATATGAAATGTGAAGCTTAAGCCAGTTAGAAATAAATATGTGGGCAAATTTTGGGGTGCAACAGCTGCCCCTATTTAATCGTCTTAAACCTGAAGGTGAGATTGGCGGTAGCCTTTCGAACATTCGAGGTAGAAGAAGATTAAATACTAAAGTACCAGAAAATTTGCGCTCATAGTGACGGATGGATACCATTTTTTTTGCTGCCTCCACTTAACAAGCTTCGGCAAGTAACAATATGATATTCCCATTGGATTTCCTTAAAAGAAGGAAGAATTTGTGATGCCTATTTGCAACAGGCAAGTGCAAGAGATTGGTTTGCCATGACACTTTTTGGGGAGTGTATGACAAACGTCCACAACTCGAGGGTTTGGACACTTATGACTCGTAAGTCGGGAACTCAGAACTGACAACTCGAGGGTCGGAAAGCAAAGGATTCACAACACGAGGGTTGGAAAACTGACGACTCGAGGGTCGGAGAGCAAAGGATTCACAACACGAGGGTTGGAAAACTGACGACTCGAGGGTCGGAAAGCAAAGAATTCTCAACACGAGGGTTGGAAAACTGACGACTCGAAGGTCGGACAACGCGAGGGTTGGAAAACCGATGACTCGAGGGTCGGAAAACAAAGGATTCACAACACAAGGGTTGAAAACTGATGACTCGAAGGTCGGACAACGCGAGGGTTGGAAAATCGATGACTCGAGGGTCGGAAAACAAAGGATTCACAACACAAGGGTTGAAAACTGATGACTCGAAGGTCGGACAACGCGAGGGTTGGAGAATCGATGACTCGAGGGTCGGAAAGCAAAGAATTCACAACACGAGGGTTGGAAAACTCACTGGATCTGAAGGGGTATGTCGATAACCACCGGACTTGAACGGGGAGGACTAATCAAAATTAGACCTGACCTAAGGATGCCCATAACCACGGGACTTGAAAGGGATGCCAATAATCATTGGACTTGACTGCAAGAAGACTAGTAATGACCAGACTCTTATTGGAGATGTTGTCAAACACTGTATTTGCAAGGAAACGTTGACGCTTGCGAAGCATAAGAATTACATGGATCCCTCAGGCCAAAGGCGGGTGTAATTCTACAAAAGTGACAATCACTTGAATTGCCACACACAAAGTATGGTTTATCCAAATGATTGATCTCTGCAAATGGGAAACAATGATCTTGATGAAGAAAGACTTTGTATTCAATCCACACTGGAGAGAGAAAATGAGACTTCTTCTGGGGATATATTATATTGTGCCCTTGGAGCGTACACAAACTGGCTTATGCATTGATGCATGTTTGAATTTTTCTTTAGCGTAATGCTCCATTTTCATGGAAATGCTACGCATTTTTGTAGATGCAATGTGAATGCAATGATTACTATATGCAAGGCGCCAAATAAAGGCAATAGTGTGATAGAGAAGCAAAATCATTGGGGTCCCTTCGGGGAGTATTCCATTGAATTTCATCTTTGACCTCGGGAGAGGTAAACACCAGGGAGAATCCCCTTAGTGTTAAGAATTCTGTGGGGGTGCCAATAAACATTGGACTTTGACTTGCGGGATACACTTCTGATTGTTGACTTGAAGAAAATTTTGACTTCTCACCATGTGCCATAGCTCGAAGAATTTTTAGCTTGAGGAGATTCCCTCAATTCACCATGTTGGGGATGAGAAATATTGATGAGGAACCCTTGTTGGGAGGATTGGGACAACTCGAGGAGAAATAAACTCCTATGCTTGAAAAATGGAACAAAATCTGAGGAGAAATAAACTCCTATGCTTGGGGAGGAATAAAGTCTCAGGAGAAATAAACTCCTATGCTTGGGGGAGAGTAACTTGCTGGGGAATCATTATGATACTTCTTCATTATGTGATGGTCACATTACAAGTGAATGATGATTCCCAAAAGATTGTGCCCCAGGTTGACTGGATTTTGAGAGAGATTCCTCGATTGGATTGCCCCAGATTAAGTGGATTGGAGAGATCACACTTCGACTTGATTGCCCCTGATTGGTTGAATTTGAGAGGTTAAACCTCGAATTAATTGCCCCAGATAGGCTGAACTCACGAGAGAGATTCCTCGTCGTGATTGCCCCTGATTATATTCATCTTATCAGACTCCTTAAGTTTACTTCCCTTAAGATCCCACAAATCATGGAAGTAACTTTACCATACTCAGAAGAGTATTCAAAACTTTTAGGGTAATCAAACAAATAGAGTATCCACTGCTCCTGCTCAATGGAGTATTCAAACAACTTGCTTTGATCTCTGAAGTGATAGCTTTTTACTTTACGGAATTCTCAAGTCTCTTTTACTTTGACATGATCAAACTCTTTATGGATTCTCATCATGGAAACTTCCTTGATGTTTAAGCAAATGTTTTGTATGCAAAAGAATGTTAATTCTAAGAATGACAATTCTAATACAAAGCCTATGATAGTCTTGAAGTTTAAAACTTTTTATGAAATAAGGTTGCAACCTCTTGTGAATGAAAGATAAAGAGAGCATACAATACCAACATAAATGTGTTACGCTTCATTGAGAGTCAGTAAACACTATCTCATTGGAGTGCGTTTTCGAAATAAATCCTACTTCAATTAGGACTTTTAAGGGTTGTAACTTGGCCGGGTTCATGGTTTTTTGAAACAAAGGATTTTTTTTAGGCTCAAAATTATTTAGTGCCCACCCCCTTCGTGATGTTCTCCACTCCTAAGTTCAGTTAACTCAACATGAGTGCTCGTCCCTCACCAGGAATTTTTTGAAATGGTTGAGGACTCAATGAGGTATTTCGGACATGGCAGTCGCTCACCTTTTATTCTTTAGATTTATCGTCACACGATTTTGTTCCTGCTTTATTTTCACCATTATTTTTCTTTTTGTGGCTATATCTTTCTTTCGTCATTTTTCTTTTCATTCATTTTTTTCTTCTTTTTTCTTTTTTTGAACAAGTCGTGTGACCTCGTATTGTCTTTGATTCGTTGGAAGTGATTGCGACTGCCTCATTCCATGATTGATGAAGAATTACCGTTGTGGTATCGTCATCTTTTGACCTCTTGGTAGGTGAAGGATGACCATCACGATTTTTGATTTTCCTCAACCTTTGGAAGGATAACCATTGTTGTATCCTTAAATGTATATCATTTGGTGAGTTTTGAACACTCGATCAAGTTAAATGAACACTACCCTGCCCCAGGGTTAAAATTAAGGGTTTTTCTGAACAGAAAAGAAACTCCTACTTCAAGGCTCAAAGGGGTTGACGAGGGTCTATCTCCCTTATATCTCCGGTGTTTGGGGATTTGAAACAATGCCTGTACATCATCAGTAGGGTTTTATTCAAAAACACACAATTAGGGATTTTGCATTTTTTTTATCATCATCATTCTCCCTCCGCTCGTTGCCTAAGCAAGAGATTAATAAAGCTGGTATCGTAATGCCAAAAACATTTTTATGAGTGAAAACGAATGGATTACTTCAAGAAAAACATAAACAATGCATCATGATTTTCATTCAGAAATTAACAAATTTTTACATGCTAGAAATGCTTAAACAAACAATGAAACGTTACAAATGAGAGTGCAATAAAGAACTAAATGAATGCCCTTGTTGAGGAGACTTGACTCCGTATGGACTTATTTCTCTCGAATGCCTTTTGCAGTTTTGATACCCCATTGAGACTTCAATTTGTGCATAAAACCTCTTGGAGTGGATGTGGTTGTTCTGAAGTAAGCGAGGACCTGAATTTTGGCTTTGAATGTCCTACCACCTTCAGTTGAACGGCTAGGTGCCCCAATATGGTAGTCACTTAACATTATCATATGTTCCTTCCACACACTTTAGATTACTTCCCAGAAGAATATTCCAACAAAGGCGTACAAGAGTGGTGCATTTTTGCCTTACTTTAGGGATTCGAGCAATACAAATGATGCAATGCTCAAGATAGACAATGTCTTGCTTATCCCTCGGTCGGGAGCCCCAAATATAGTTTCTAGAACAGTAATCGCCATCATAAATGGAAGAAACTAGTACGATCATCACACTCAGGAGAGCTATATGTGGTAAGGAAGACCCAAGGTACCAACTGAAATTCTAACCAGCAGGGAAGTAATTGGGCACAAGGCACTTGCATTACAACGTTCTGTTTCCCATATTATTTCTGTCTCTGTTGACAAGCAAAGGCTTCTGAGAAGGAAATTCCGGGAAGAGATGACACATGATATGAAGCAATAGCTTGAGAATGAGAAATGCCTCTGTAGAACATTCTTGATTATCACATGGAAAAAGATTCAGACGGAGTTGCACAAGAATTTGTAGTGCTTTAAGGGATTCGAGCATGCGAATGGTGCAATGCTCAAGATAGACAATGTCTTGCTTATCCCTCAATCGGGAGCCCCAAGCAACTTCCACATATGTACAAGAGATGATTATCACTTTAGCTTCAACATCCAAACCATTCAGAGTGAGAGTAAATGATCCTTGCAGTTTTTTTTTTGATATCAGGCACTAGGTACAAACACACAATGTCTAACTCAACGGAGTCACGACCTTTTATGATTTTCAACCTTTTCTCCAAGAGGTGAAACCTTTTTTCATTTTCAGTACTCGGAAACTTGAAGACTTCAATGATGTGACTCTCCTTACCAAGAATAGGAATCTCAACATTACTTCAGACATGCTGATTCAAAAGATCTTCTCTTGAGGTGAGATTAACATTGCATTTGGCCTCTGAGGAACTTGTCTCAATTCTTCTTGTCAAAGAGAAAAGGCTTGAATAACCTCCATACACTGATTCATGTCAATCCCCATTTCTGTCCTCATCTCATTTAAGTCCTCACGGAGTTGTTCCATCATTAACTTTTGAGCACGTAGCGGTGAGAAGTCAATTTGTTGTTAAAGTCAGAATTTGAATGGAAAGGGCCCTCATAAGCTTCTGAGAGAACTATGAAATGCATGATAGTATGAATGCATATTTCATTTCTAAGGGATCCTAAAGTCCTTTCATCAACTTTTGTTTTTCTTTTATTCTTTTTTTTTTTTGCATATAATATCCTTTCTTTTTCTCTTTTCCATCTTTTCTACCTTTTTTTTTTTATTTCCTCTTTTTTTTGGAAATAGACTTTAGAATCCCCCACAAATGAAGTGGATAAAGTAATGATGTTATGCAATGCAAAAGCATGGGATCAAGGTCCATATAATCCGAGTAACCACTGTACAATCCTCTGAATAACTGATGTAGGTCAGATGTCATGAGATCAAAGGTCCGACACCCTTTTGAATACCAGGAGAACCAATAGTCACCAACAGAATAGAATAGTCACCAACGGTACCTGTCATGTATATCCCACCCCACTCACAGGTGAATCTAGGTCAAGGTAGGTCAAAAGGTCTCCAGCGTTAGCAACTCTCCTGAAACACCATCATTATTGCAAATACATGCCAACAATGGTATCCCGTTCGAGTCTCGACTGGTCGTGGGTCTCATGATCGCAATCAACAGAACCTGACATTCTATTGGCGTCATGACTATCCACTCTATCCTAGGTATCCTATGTGTTAACTCTGGCCTGGGTATTGGGCCTTTTACCTCATATAACATCCCACCCAACCTGCAAAACAGAACAGAAGACCCCAAGGAACACAGAATATAATCCATATGCATGATGTGCAAACAGAAATAAACATGATATGCAAGCAGAAAAGTAAACATGCAAACATATATACAAGGTATAGACATAAAAACAAATAAACACCCAGTAAATAAACAAACAAACGCAGGCTAGGATCGACTCACTAAGGATGGACCAGCAACAGGTCTAGCAACATCCCCAGCAGAGTCGCCAGCTGTCGCTACCGCGAAAAATGGATCAGAGTCGCCACTAATATATTTATCCCATCGCGGGAAAGGAATATCAGAAAACCTAACTCGAAACAAGGACAAGGTCTTTCGACCAGAGAACAGGGCACGGGAGTCGGTTACGCAAGGGGAAGGTGCTAGCACCCCTCACGCCCATCGTACTCGATGGTATCCACCTACGTTTGTTTCTATCTAAAGGGTGTCTAATGTCTAAAACCTAAATGCGAATGCATGCAAAAGAAATACGGGGAAAAGAAGGAATTATTTACAAGTGTGTTCGCTTAGGCCCCGCGACCCAATGCCTACGTATCCTTTTCAGGAATCAGAACGACCGTAGTTCGGCTCCATAGTTTCCATTTGTCTTGTGTTTTTTAGTTGAACAGCGGTTAAGGTCACAATCCACGATGCTCGACCTTTGGAGACTTATACGCCTAGTTTTGGAAAGGACTTAACTTGTTCTTAAGCGCCTAACAAGGCAAAAGAATGAACTTGGGTTTGTGTTTTTTATGTAACTACATGATGAACAAAACCCAATACAAGGTTTCGCACCACTTCGTCACTTTGTTTTAATTCGAGCCTTTATTAAATGTTTTAAATGTTTTTGATTAGGTATTTTTTAAGGGAATTTACTTTGCGATTAGAATCACATAAAATGTATAATGATCGAGAAGCAGATTAGGGAATGAATCCCACTCACTTCTATCCCATTATATAATGTTCAAGAAACAGATTAGGGAATGAATCCCACTCATTTCTATCCCATTAATTAATGTTTGAGAAACAGATTAGGGAATGAATCCCACTCATTTCTCTCCCATTAAGTAGTGACCGAGAAACAGATTAGGGAATGAATCCCACTCATTTCTATGCCACTAAGTGATTGAGAAACAGATTAGGGAATGAATCCCACTCATTTCTCTATCACTTTCTTAATGTGATTCGCCTCTTTATTTATTAGTGTTTTAAAGTTGAAAAGAAAAAGAATGAACAAAGGGGACTAACCTATTTTCTAACCTATTGTTATTCTAATTCTAATTCTAAAGTTAACATGGTGACTAAATTCTAAAAGGAGCATTAAAATGGTATTAACAAAGTAGGCCAAAATTATGGCCAAAAACAAGGTAAACACAAACATACAAAATTTAGCACAAAAGCATATAAGAGACAAATCAACATTAAGTGCAAAAATTAACCTAAAAAAAATACTACTATTTTTATGAATTTTTTAGTGTTAAGGGAAATCTAATTCAAGCCAAAATTATACTAAAAAACCTAAATGCTACTAAGCCTAAACTAGTATTTTATTTATGAGGTTTTTATGAGAAAATTCTAAGACTCAAATTAATCCTAAAATCACCTAAATCTACCTAGAAAATTATGACTTTTATCGTTTTATCAAAAGAAATTTAGTAACCGAAAACTATGTCAAAAAAATGTGATCAGGGGGGGGGAAACTAAAGATGGTGGTGCAATCAGTAAACTGGGCGCAGGGCCTATCAGAAGAGAGCCCAAGGGATATTTTTTGTTACAGACTTTGTCAAAAAACGTGTATGATTGGGCCAGAGTGGGGTGTGAACGTGATTATTCGTTTGGCCCAAGTGTGTATTGATCCAATTTTTTTCATGATTTTGATTCAATTTTGGTCCACTGGTTCAATTAATCAAATTAAACAGACTTTATGCTAATTAAGTGTATCATTATTCTATTCAATTAACAAACACAAGAAAAATTAAAATAATTAAAATAGGGAAAGGGATTAGGGTTACTTTGGTTGTGACCATTGAAATTATTCTAAACGAGCTCCCCTTCTCCTTCGTGACAAAGCGGCGGCATCGGTCCTCTTTCCGGCGAATATCGATCCTCTTTCCGCCACCGTGAATCCAATCGGAGCACCACATATTCATCTCCTTCTTCCATCACAATCTTGCGCCGTGGTTCATCTTGTACTCGTCTTCTCCACCGTCGACTCGTTTTCTCCTTCTTCTAATTCTGCCTTCTGAGTCCGTTCTTATGCCGAAGCTGTTGGTTGTTGTGTCGGTGATGCGAAATCGCTGTTGCGATTTGTGATGCTGATTGATGATCATTGTGAGAATTCTTGAAGAATTTTTGGAGATTAAAGAGTGAAGATGATGAAGATTGGAGATGAAGGAGATTGATGTACGATTGTGGATCAGTTATGGTGGATTGGACTTGAACATGATGAAGAGTTTTGTAGAATTTTTCTTGTGAGTTCTTGGAGAATGAAGTGAAGAGTGGAAGGTGGAGGGATGAAGAGAAATGGTGGATGAAGTGTGAAAGTGAAGAATGTGAAGTGAGGATGGAGATGAATCGTGAAGGTGATGGAGGAGAATGAAGAGGGTGAGTGAAGTTGAAGATTGAAGAATGTGAAGTGAGGATGGAGATGAATCGTGAAGGTGATGGAGGAGAATGGAGAGTGGATGATGGTGGTGATCCAGTGAAGAGAGTGATTAGAATGAAGAATTGTGGGATTGGTGAAAATGGTGGAGAGTGGATGATGGTGATTTGAAGGTGATCAAGTGGTGAATGAGAGTCTGAAGAAATGAAGAATGGTTAATGTGAAGATTGAAGCTGTGAAGAAGTGAAGAAAAACAAAAATGGTGAAACGATTCTGATTTATAGAGGTGAGTTTTATTCTGATTTTCTGTTATCCCTCACCACTCTGCTTCTTTTTTTCTATTCTCTGAATTTCTGTTAGTTTTCAGTTAGGAATCGGTTGCATTCTGTTAGAGCTGTTTTGAAGTTAGTTATAGGTTGCTTGGGTTCTGTTTGGCAGTTAAAAATCTGTTAGTAATGGTTAGGAAGTGGTATGAAATTCTGTTATGTGGTTAAGTTAGTTTAGAGGTTTAAGGATTTCTGTTGAACTCTGTTAAAAGTTAGTTAGGACTGAAGTTGGGTTTATTGGTTGGTTAGAGGGTAGTTACAAAGCTGTTATAAGTTTGTTATAGAGGTTAGGGAGGTTATGAGAAGTTAGGGAATTCTGTTTTCAGTTTGACAGTTGGTTATTTGAATTCAGTTATTGGTTGCTGAATGGTTAGAGAATAGGTTAATGGAAAAACTGTTAGTAGTGAGGATTAGAAAGAGTTAGCAGGTTAGGATATGGTTTAAAATTCAGTTAGAAATGGGGCTAAACTGAAAAAGCTTGAATCTGAATGTGGTTTTTTTCTTTGTTTTCAGTTTTGAAGATTGGTTGGAAACAAATATGTCGTGGCTAGCTGATAGTTGAATGATTTGGCTTCCTTGTATGCAGGGTAATTGATAGGTTGGATTTATTATTCTTGGGCTGCCATTGAGAGGAGGGATGTTGCTGTTCATAAGCCGGAGACGACAACCATGGCTGCATATTTTGTGATGCACTTGGAGATGGATTTGCAGGATGTGGACTTTGCGGTTTTACCACACCTTCAGCGGTTTTTTTGGAAATGTCCAGCAGATGTGGATTGCCTTTGATGAGAGCTATTACTTAGAAACATGTTTCTAATCAACCTTCCACCAGCTTCATGCCTTTGGTTCTATTTATGTTTTTTTTTTGTTAATCTTTGTAATGGAGTTTGAATGATAATGGACCTAGCTTCTTCTTTTTTTTTCAAATTTTGTTTTGATAGACTTTGGCAGTAAGTGTAATGGGTTTTTGGATTTTGTAATGAACATGTAATCTTGCGGAAATTTGAAATGGATATTTGAGATTTTGGTTGATGATAATGGATGAACCCAAGATGAATGTTCTAAACTTTAAGTACTTTGTCTTCCAAATGAAACCATATGCACGCCTTCACCGACTTGTATTGTTGAATTGATTCTTGAAAACTTTGAATGAAGTTGCATTAACAACCTTGAACCTTGAATCATGCTTCTTGCCTATTTAGGAATATTAAATTCATAGTGAAGGAACTTGAAGAATGGATATTCATCTTGAATGTAGTGGAAACTTGGACCGTGGATGAATTATTTTTAACTTGTTATTTGAATCCAAATGACAAATTTCAAGTACTCAAAGTAATCCTCCTTTCCAATATTAAATCTTTTACTCCTTTTGCCAACTTGATTCCCTAGCGCCAATGACACGTAACCAATAAGTCACCTCAAAATAGACTTTGGTCAAAAGTCAACCCCCCGTGGTTACTTTGATCAAAGATCACAACATGACCAAAAGTCTTCAAATTTTGAAACGAAAACAATATTTCTCATCCAGATCTTGTGAATGCCCCAAAGTGGCTTGAAATTCATCTGCTAGTCACAAACACAGGGAAATAAATCCTTATCCATGGCCAAGGAGAACTTCAATTGAAACAAACTCGTGTGATGTGGGGACTCCAAACCATGTGAAACTCCAGCTCTATCTATGACCTCGATCCCCTGCTAAGTTTATTGATTAATGATGCATGTTGTGTTAAATGACCTAATGGAAAGATGCATATGAAATGTGAAGCTTAAGCCAGTTAGAAATAAATATGTGGGCAAATTTTGGGGTGCAACAGTAACCGGTTACATCACCTACTTTGCCTCTGTTAGACAAAAATTAAACTATGTAACTGGTTACCTCAAACCATGTAATCAATTACATTACTGTAACATAGCCAAAAACCCTATTTTATTACGATGTAACCGGTTACCTTAAATTAGGGGTGGCAAACAGGCATGCCGCCCCATTTAGGCCTACCCCGCCAAAGCTTGCGAAAAAAAGGGGGCGGGCATATTTGAGATTACGGGTCTAAAACCTTGCCCCGCCCCGCAAAAAAGTGAGGGCTGGGCAGGTAAAGCCCGCGGGCATTGAACTTTTTAGGCCTTAAAATAGTAAAATTGTTTGAAAAAGCTCATGCCCGCAAAAAATAGGGCGGGCGAGGCGGACACATTAAAGGGAGCGGGCCTAAAACCTTGCCCCGACCCGCGAAAAAGTGCGGGCAAAATAGGTTTTCCCCACGGGCCAAGCCCGTTTTGCCACCCCTACCTCAAATAATGTAACCAGTTACATTACTGAACCAGTGCCAAAATCTTTAATTTTTTCTGCTACGGGATTGTTCCCTCAAAAACCCCAAAACTCCAATTTCTCAAACAAACCAATAGCTTTTATTTGATAAATCATGCACAACATTATACTAACCAATTCAACTCAATTCACATCATCAATTTCACACAACATACATCAAAAGTTTATCAATTAGGTAAAATCCCATAAAGCAAAGCAGTGAGAACTCAAGAGCCTACAACTACGGGAACCTAATTACTACTATTCCCCATCATTATACAACCCGTTATAGAGTTAGAACTCCACCCCTACCTTGTAGGGATGGCAAACAGACCCAAACCCGCAGGGCCCACCCGCACCCGAACCCGAGTCAACGGGTGAAAACCCGAGTTGACTGGGTTTGGGTTCGAGTTCGGGTGCGGGTTTGGGTAGTATGAAACCCGCGCCCGAAACCCGAAATCACACCCGAATATATATATATATATATATATATATATATATATATATATATATATATATATATATATATATATATATATATATAATATATTATAATATATATATATATAATATAATATATTATAATATATATATATATTATATAATATATTATAATATATATATATATATATATTATATAATATATTATATATATATATATATATATATAATATATTATATTATATATATATATATATATATATATATATATATATATATATATATATATATATATATATATATATAGGGGACGACTCAGGTGAGAACACTTGGTTATTATGAGAAATGAGAACAATGAATCACGACCATTAAATTTTAATTTTGTTGATTTTAATGGACCGGATTGGTTTCTCTTTCTATATTGATTTAAAATAAATATTAAGGATCATAGAAAGAGAAACCAATCCAGTACATTAAAATCAACAAAATCAAAATTTAATGGTCGTGATTCATTGTTCTCATTTCTCATAATAACCAAGTGTTCTCACTTGAGTCGTCCCCTATATATATATATATATATATATATATATATATATATATATATATATATATATATATATTATATAATATATTATATAATATGAGGAGGGATCAAATTACACCCGAAGAGTTACACCACGAGTTACACTCGTTCAATAACTACATTTCGAATTAATATTTTTTAAATTCAACCGTTGGATTGAAACATAATATCATATAGATCATACCTATAAAGTTTGAGCTTAATCTATAATGATTTACTATACGATCAAGATATCCAAAGATTAACGTCAAAATGAGCTTTCATATAACGTTAATTTTGATGTAATTCAATGACATAGTAAATCATTATAGATTAAGCTCAAACTTTATAGGTATGATCTATATGATATTATGTTTCAATCCAACGGTTGAATTTAAAAAATATTAATTCGAAATGTAGTTATTGAACGAGTGTAACTCGTGGTGTAACTTTTCGGGTGTAATTTGATCCCTCCTCATATAATATATATATATATATATATATATATATATATATATATATATATATATATATATATATATATATATATATATATATATATATATATATATATTATGGAAAGTTGTAAGAAAATTGTAGGAAAAATATATTTTATGTATTTTGTTGCGGGTTTGGGCGAAAAAACCCGAACCCAACGGGTGTGGGCGTGGGTGTTATTTTGTCACCCGAATAGTTTTTGGGTTTGGGTTCGGGTTTGGGTGCTAATTTCGGGTGCGGGTTTGGGTAGTATAAAACCCGCACCCGCGGGCACCCGTTGCCATCCCTACTACCTTGATTGATGAATCTAAGCTTCCTACGGAAAAATCCTCGCCCTAACTTATACGCTCTTCTCTTCGTTCTTTCTTTTCTCTGGTTTCTACGATCAATAGAGCAAATGATCTATATTCCCTTGTATTTCCCACTTTTAACCTTAGACCTCTAAATTGAAAATCCAACATTACTCTTCCCATTTAAGTAATTATTTAATCTACTAAAATAATATAATTTATTTTATTGTTCCACTATAACACAAATATTATAATGTTAGTCCTCTCACTACAACTCATGCCTCTACTTCCATAATTTCTAAGTAGACTATCTCTCGCAAAAACAAAACAATAAATCCCAACATTCCCAAAACACACGAAAACCCCGCAATCGCACAACAAATTAATTAAATTAATTTAAATGAAAATGAGGCGTTACACTACACCCTTAATGAAGCCTACCATCCAACGATACATCGAAAGATAAGCATGGTTCTTCGACACTTTGTCCAAAGAAGATATCTTAAAAAAGGGAGGTTCACCCCGAACCTCAGCAGAGGACAGTTATCCAAGATTCAAAACGTCATCCGTCCACAATAGAGTTAACATTGATGGTCTATATATATATATATATATATATATATATATATATATATATATATATATATATATATATATATATATATATATATATATATATATATATATATATATATACTTCCTCTGTGGTATCTTGTTTTTTTTCCTTTTAGAGTGCTCATGACAAGGGTAACAAAGACTAAAACACATTCCTCGTGCGAATGTGTATCCGATAGAAACTAAACACATTTTTGTGATACTGACACGACCTAAAATCCATTTCCACGCCTGATTGCGTATATGATACACGGATTAATCGCATTCCATGCTTGATTGTATGTTTGAAAACATTGTTTCTTAAGTGCTATTTTGATCTTGATAGTACAAAAGAAAAAGAAAACTTACAAGCTTGATTTTGCACAACGAAAGGAACCAAGCTGGGAAACATTACAAGAAACAAAATAGTACAAAAGAAAAAGGAAGAAAAATCAAGCCGCCTTGTAAGCTTTTTAAATAAACCAACAACATACATCCCATTATACACTGCTTTTATAGAAATCTCATTATTGCTAGCTAGGGTTGGCATATAGTTTAATTTAATTAATTTTTTTTATAATTTATTACTAAGTGATGATTGATGATGATATGATATTCTGTCTCAATAAATTTTTAAAAATCCACAACTTTAATAGTCTTGAATGACATAACTACTTGTAGATATTATATATACATGTATACATATATTATATACATACATTCTGCCAAAATAAAACTGGGACATCTAAGAAAAAAAAGAATTTCTTGAATTAAATTGAGGTATAATGATTTGTCTGAATCCTTTTCTATTTTACATAAAGAAATAAATAAACATCAACCTATATAATACATATACAATATGCTGTTTTATCCATTACCAAGACTTTGGATTTTCATTTGCCATTCCTGTTCTAAGTCAGTGAAATTTAGATAAAGAGGAAAAGAAAATAATCACAACTTCCAAAAATTTCTGATAAGTTGGAGAGATCCATTTCTCTTCAAACTGAAAATTTCAAGTTCCTGCCTACATTTGAAAAGATCGACATAAATTTCGATGGTTAATGCAGTTAAAATACAAACAAAAAGTTGCGGTTAAGGAATATCGTGTGTATTTGAGTACCTGAAAATCGTGTATATTTAAGCATGTCATTCGGCTTTGTTGTAAGTGTCTTTCTTTCCGGCAAGAATCATTGAAATCTGAAGTCCTCGACTAAATGCTTGATTGAATAGTAACCGAGTTTGGAACTCCGACACAAATGGGAACCATGACAAAACTGCTGTTGGCATGAAGATTATTAGTCCCATTACATATTCATATGCTCTCGAAAGCTCTTTCACCGACGCCCATAGTTTCGCCCACTTCAAGAGTCCTCTGCATGTTTGTGCAATCTTGATTGCAAAAGAGAAAGAAAGTATTCAGATATAACATCGGAAATGTTGGCAATAACGAGCAAAGATTGTTGTTAGTTTACAAAGACGCAGAAGTTTCGACTTACCAGAATAATGGCCCATCCGGAGGGCATGAAGGCAAGAATCGAAGCAAACAGATCGGATACAGTAAGCGCGCATACAACGAATAAGACAGTCATTACTGACAAGAACCCGAGAAACAGAAGTGCCTTGAGAATACGAAACATGAGCTGAAAGTCGGTGCCAAATCTTCGTCTACCCATGGAAACCATCTGATGGCCATAAGAAAGTTCATGCCAAACATAAAAAATCAGATTTATATATATCGCGGAAATGTGAAATAGTTCTAACTTTACAACGGCTACGATAGTCTGAACTAAAGCTCGCATTGCTTTACCGAAAACTTAAGATAGCATTTACGTACCTTTAAGACAATAAGGACTATAACCAAAACTCCCCAAGAAAGTGCAAATACCTGTAATGGAAAAAAAAAAAAAAACGAAGGTAGTAAGATGGTGCTGAAAGCTTGCAACAAATAATAGGACAGTAGAACAATGAAAAATGAGTTTCTTTACCAGAATACTTTTGCTACGACGCGCAATATTCAGTTGGTAGACGATTCCATATTGGTAGATAAAGAAGCGACATGCTAGAAGAATCTCAAGTATTTTCCCCCTGACATTTGAGAATTTCAGGTGTTCGTTCTCTTCATCCCACCAAGATTCCCAGCTTTTATTCGCCGGAATACCAATACCACCACGGTTTCCCATCCATCGCTTCCAATCTGTCCAATCGTCCACCGTTTTTTGCCAATCAAAACCAGAAGGATTGAACAAGAACGGAGCAAATAACCAAGAAATGGCCAAAAACCACATTGACATTGTGATGAAGAAATAAAGAGTTGAGCTACGGTACGACTCTCCATAGATCTCGTAAATAACCAATAGTATAAGTATTTCGAGGCCCTTCACAAAGTGACTTCGTGAGTACATCCTGTAATTATCAGCAAACTTTGCATGGAAGACGACAAACCCGCGACCAGTTGGTCTATATTTAGAGCCTCCGTGCAAGAGCGTTCGTCCGTAATAATGAGCTTTTGTTCCGAGCTGGAAAGTAAAGAACACAGAGGCTAACTGAAGTTGCATGATGATGAAATCACCCAAGGCCGTGCGAAATCCCTTCTCTAAACCAATTTCCATAACCATGGGAAGCACCAGAAGCAAACCCAACTGAACTACAGACTGAGATGCCAAGGCTTGCTCGAGGGCTTTGCTCTCATGTATGTTGGGACTTTGAATAATTTCTCTCTCAACTCCACTCAATACCATATATACACGTCCGTATAAGAACACGTACACTGTAAGCACAGTTATCTGAAAAAACACGCATAATACTCAAATTCAGCAAAGCACATTCTAGGAACATAATATGAATACTAACAATCAACTATCATGATCCCTAAAAGGTGATTTGATTAATTACCATGCTGCTGAAATAGAACCCAACTGTTGTGAAGTAGAACGACAACATTCTGAAGAAGTCAAATCTTCGGCCGAGACGATAAACGTCACGGCAAAGTGTTTGTTCTCCATTTCCATTTGCAACCTTAGCCTCAAAGAGTGAAATCTGATTCAAACCAACATCTCGCCCCTTGCCAACTTGTATGTACTCGTGATGCGTAATATATCCTTGACGAAGAGTTGAATTGTACCCTATATAGATGTTAAAAGAAAAATTAGTAAAAAGAAATTCCATTCATCAGATGGACAGTTTCTGTTCAACCTTGACGTACCAGCAAATATATCCTCGCTTAAGTTGATAGTTTTTGATGCTTTGCTTATGCCACCTCTTGTTATGTGGAAGATTCTATCAAATATATCGGGATGGCCATAATGAAATCGGACCCTGCAAATTCAGGAACATGGATTATTTAACATCTGTAACAAAAAAAGTTAACTGTACAGGGTAATAAGTATAAGTAATAATGTAATCGAAAGAACAAGATAAGTAGAAAAAGCCGAATTGGGACTAACTTTAAAGGATTTGCCAAAACTCGTTGCCCGATGGTCACAAAACTTGTCTCCTGGTTTGACATAAACCAAGCAAGTGATGAAACACTGCAAAATAACAAAAACAAGCAAGCAAATATTAGTATATATGGCATCATTTCATATTTAATAATAAAAATATGTTTAGTCGGTCTTGAAAAAATTAACTCATAAAATTAAATCCTTGACTAAATACTGTAACAATGCAGACCTTCCTGTAAAGATATGCTCTCTTAGACCCAATATAGTTGGTTTCCTTTGCCCTTTATGTGCATGAAATTCTTCCAATACATTTCTCATTTTGAAAGCTTCTTCATAGTAATTATCCTTTAAAAAAATATGAGCATCGAGTTATACAGAAAGTACTACTTAATTATAAATATTTTTGAAAGTTAAAGTTTGAGGAAAATGTTACCTGGTTCATGTCTATGGTTTGTAAAGCTTCTCCGCGAGTAAATATAATGGCATGGTTTTGGTTTTCAGGTTTTCCTTCCCCAATTTCAGTTGGAGGACCAGGAAGCTTTATGCGATATATTTCCTATCAATAGAATATAGAAGCATTACAACAAAGTGCTAGTACCCAATTTAATTTGTAAATGATCCAATCTAATTTGTTTATACCTCATCATATTTATCCCCTCCCTTGACAAGCACAGAGTAATAGACTTTCTTTCCCCCTTTTGTGTCTTCGGTTTCATCTATATACGCAACACGAAGGGCGGAATGCCTGCATGGAACGTTTAATTTTTCTATCATCAATACCAATTGTAGTTTACAAGGACCTTAAAACAGTTCACGGAAACGGTTGTTTGACTTACGTTACCATCAGATTGAGAATATTATGGTAACAGCTTCGGTCAAAAGTTTCTTTAGACTTTTTTTGTGAACCATACAGTTGACAAGAAACGACATAGGTGAACTTTAAATCAGCCAGAGCTTTTGCTTGTTCAAGAAGCCTGTTTTCTCTGTCGTTGATTTCCACGGTCGGGTAGCCTTCAGAAATACCTGCATTAGACATGGTATAGTACATTCATAAAGGAACCGTTTCAGCCAAATCTCGAGATTTGAATTTGAAAAACAGCATCTGAAATAGAGAACTGACCATAATCTCCTGAATTTTCTATGAGGTACTGGAGGAGTAAGGCTTGCCTATAGTACATCATTCCTCTCACTGTTCGAGAAAGTGTCTGCCCTCTGTAAGATGCCCACTGACGAACAAATTCCCCCCTATCTTCTTCTTCTTCTTCTTCTTCTTCTTCTTCTTCTTCAACAATTTTACTTTCCATGCGCTCTTCGAAATTGGCCCATTCATCTGCATTGCATTAATGTAAGAAAATAACATGAATGCAATGCATTATCGTTGGAGAAGTTATAGCTAAGCGTGTAAAAGCAATACTCACCAGGATATATCTTTTTTAGGTAGAATAAAATTGAAATTCCATCTTCATTTTCCCTTTGCAGTTCATCATTGGAATATTGAACATTCTCTTTGTAATACGGTGTTAGAACACTGAAGCAGAAGTCAGAGAGGTGTAAAACATCATGGAAACAAGAGGTGTAAAACAGTTAGAATATTTTAATTATGTTATAATATTTATAACAACGACTAACCTGAAAGACAACATATCCCGAACTTTAGGAGCCTTAGGCATATTCATAAACAAAGAATTTGCAAAGAATGTAATACGGCGGCGGGCTTCAATATTTTGGGGCACATTTATAGCGGATTCTTTGACGGTTAAAAGTAAGTGAAGTCTAACAACCTACAGAAATGAAACAGACTAATAAGGAACAGCTTATTTGAAAACAACGTAAAGGGTAATTTTCACCGTCGTGGTAAATTAGTTTTACAAGGAAATCCAATGAGAATTCATCGTATTGCCGCACGAGCCTATTTTGAAACCGCATTTTAAAAATAACTGCAACGTACTTGATCCTCATCGGACGTCACACCAGAGACGGTACATGTCGTCTTTGCTTAAAGAATAATGTAAGGAGTGTGGATGTCAAGATTACCTTGTCCATCACCGATCTTTTCTGCGTAAATGAAGTGTCAATCTCAACAAACCTCTGATTATTCGGAACATTATGATGCTTCTGTCCACTCAGAACATTATGATGCTTCTGTCCACTCGGAACATTATGTTGCGGAGGTGCATGCAGAACTCTGAAGAAAGAACCGAGAAAATATCATCAACCGAGAAAATATCATCAACCGAGAAAATATCATCGAGTCCATAGAGAGTAGTGAGTAAAAAAATTCATGCAACAATATCGAACTTAAAATTTCAAACATACGCGAGGTCATCGACCATAACATCCTGAATGATAATTTCTACAATATCCTGCAGCACGTTGACTATCTGAGGCGCAGACGTGTTGTCTTCAGCTCGCTGCCAACGGAAAAATTGTAAGACCTCAATAAGTTCATCAAGAAGGAACTGAATTATAGTAACAAAAAAGGGGGAAAAAGTTACCAATAGAGTTAAGAATTTCTCCAACTTCTCACTGAGTGAAGGCAAACCACTCATTTTGAATTCTCTGACAAAGTTTTCTTGTTCTATGCATTCTTCTACTTTCTCGCATATGAGCTGTATAACACTATTTCATACATGAAAGAAACCCAAAAATCATTAGTATTCTACTAATGAAGAAAATCAAATGGGTGAACATAGGCTTTAAAGCTTTTTTTTATTTTTTATATTCTTACAGTTTATCTTCTACATTTAGTAGAAGATTCAGTATGATTTCCTTGAGAGTCTCGTAGCATTCGACAACTGCTGAGTACATATAACCGTCACTCTTAATCTTTCTAAACAATTCTGCATCATCGTCCTTCTTATAATCTTTCGCCATGTCGACTGCTATAGGAATCTATCACATATTGAAAGAGGTTTAGAAAGAAAGATAAAAAGACGCTGCAATTCAATTAATATATGGAAGCACCATGGTGGCTTGTGGTGGCTGATTTTTCGACAACCGCCATGACCAATTTGTGAAGTATGGCGGCGACATGGTGTAAACTATTGGCCTTACAGAGTAACTCAAATGACATACCTTGCTAGCAAGCAAGAATGGAGGCCACTGGATGACAGAAACATCGACTGAATTGTATGGAACAAGAAGCAAATCTCTATCCCTGAAAATTAGTACTCAATAGATATAGTTATATGCTGGAAATTTCGGAAATATGAAGCAGGATATGTTACGGAAGAAGAAGGGGTTAGAATTGAACCTGTTACTGATGAGGTCTTCTTCTCTCATAGAATGAATAAACTTATTCCAAACCTGAGAGAAGTATGCAATATTATCCCGTTCATATGCATCATCCTGCGAAAAAAACTCCACTAGTAAAATTCCTAGTATTATTTCATCATGAATAAGAACAGAATTTGAAACATGAAATGCAGTACCGATTCCTCTTGTATATTCTTTCTGTTTCTTCCAGTCCAAAAGCTTTCACTGAAAGCTAGTGGTACAGATTGAAATCTGGAGCGGAGCATTCCAAGTGTCCTTATCTAAGAGATGCAAAATGATTAACAGATTATAATTAACATCAAAGGTTAACAGTAATAGAGTAGCTACATAGCTATACGTATACGTACCTCACCCAAATGGCTGAAGGCTCCAATAATCCCACCAAACAAAGTGGCATAAATGGCATACCATATTTGAGTATCCATAAAATAAACCTATATTAAAGAAACATTTACGAATGGAATGAATTAAGGCACAAAAACGTGTAAGCGAAAGCAACGGAATAAGATAAAGTTTGTCAATCCAAATTCTTGTTCCGTATTACTCACCAGGATAATTGGAGCCCATATTGAAATTACAACACTTAAATTGTGAATATCTGTAACATTTACGGAATTTGAGTTGAAGTTATAGCTAGAAGTCGGTAACAGAATATATAGAGATGGCTAAAAAGGGTCGTAAAATGTCACCGTTCTCTGGAAAGACTTCATGCCACTGGTAGTTTTCGATATGCATTGCCATGATCAATTTTGTTGGTTCAACAAGGGGTGATATCTATTGAAAAATTAGTTTAGTAGATCAGTGAAAAAAATGTAACGAATTGCAATTTTAAAAAATATTTAACGAGTTTCATACAAATTAGACATTGGGGAGGGCTATAGTGCAAGATTTACAAAGATCATACCTCGACATAGTAACTGAATGCGAGCTTGCTAATTAGAAGCATGATCCAGAAGAGGGTGTACCTGTCCAAAACAAAATTCATTATATAGCTGAAATAATATATATATATATATATATATATATATATATATATATATATATATATATATATATATATATATATATATATATATATATATATATATATATATATATATATATATAATCGGTACTAAAAGGAATTTGCAAAGAATTTATCACTTACTTAATCAGTGAAAACATGCTCTCGTGCATGCCCCGACCAACATACAACTTCGGCTGCAGTATAAATCAAAGTTAGAAAAAGGCCTAAAATATACAATGCCTGATGAACGAAGCATCTGGACGAAGGTAAAACAGCCTAAGAACATCGATGATTGTGTTTCTGACCTGAGCCCACCACATTAAAAGGGTAACAATTCGCATATTTGAGCGCTCTAATGTTCTCCGCATGGGTGGAAGGAAAAATAGTATTGCAGCCACTATGTTTGGTATCATATATATTGCAACAACATAGTAATAGAGAGACCCGGGCCCCCAGTCCCCAGCCCAGTGGGTGACAAATCTTATAAGCCCGCTTGGATTCTGAAGAGAACTACTAAAACTCACTGGCAAAACAACCACCCAAACAGCTGCTACCACAAACTTTAGGAAATACCGAAGCAACTGAGTAAACTTCATGTTCCTCAATGCATTCCAGACAAGAATAATATCGATAGTTACTGAAAATAAAAGATACGAGAAAAAATATGAAATAAATATTTGACAAAAGTAGATACAACGAAAAGCATAGATTTATCGAAATTGAGTACCTTGAAGAAAATTGAGAATAGCATATGAAATAAATATACTAGAAACATTTCTGAAAACATCATCATCGGTAAGCACACCAATAAGTCCCAAGTTACTCCAAGCAATCATAATCATTGCCTATGAAAAAAGAATACTGTCATATATGAAAGAAAATTTGCATTGTGAAATTCCAAGGCTTAACCATATGCATACGTAACGTATTCAGGTAAGTTCAAGGTTACCTGTAAAGCCAATATAAAAAAAATCCACATTCGATCAAAACTCCTATAAAGATGCAAATATGTGCGAACTTCAACAAAATTTGTTTTAGGCTTCTTCTTCCCAGCTCCAGTGCTGGCTTGGTCCCGGCCCCGGCCCTGCCATTTGAATATGTACTTCAATAAAGGTCTCGACCAAATAATGTAGGTGCCAATTGAAACAAATTAATAAAAACATATTCAAAAGAGAAAGAGAAAAATAGATGTAGACCTGATTTGCTGTTTGTGTCTCATTATGCCTAAAAAAATCCGAGTTGAGATTCATTGGCCAATTTAGCTTAAAACATTTGTCAGACCTAGAAAAGGACAGAGTTGAGCTTCTTGTTATCCGACGTACATAAATATCGTTTTTTTAGCAATGCTTTGAATCTTTTTCTTATTGTGATATAAGTAAAATACTAGTGAAAGATTTACCAAAAGTATTCATTAAGATCATCATAATTTCTCCAATTGGCGTGACTTGCTTTGCCTTTGTTACTTCTCTTTGCTTCCTTTGTCACCGAAAACGGAAAAAAAAGAGCTTAAGGAACACATTTAATAAACAGGAAGAAAAAATAATGAATTATATAAGTAACATACTTACCTTCATTAAAACATCGTACAAAGGTGTTATAATTTCCCTCAGAAAATGTTCATCATCACGCGTTACTATTTGATATGCATCTCCACTCACTTGAATGGCATTGTTATGTAAAATTCCATAGACATCATTGCACATCTATGGAAGGAGAGGAAAAGAAAATGAGTTATCAACATGCATCTAACATGCATCTCATCATTGTACAAGCTGGTTTTGTAGGGATAAGCTAGGCCCAACCACAACTCTTATCAGACAGAACATAAGCTTACAATGATAGACTCGTAGGAACAGAAGAAGAATGAAGAGTATGACATTATATTGTTTGAAAAGCGGTAATGGAAAACTTACATGATGGAAAATATAGCAAAGGCATTCAGGCATAAAGCGAATATTTGAAGCTTCTCCCCATATTAGAAGATAAAGTGCAATGTAAATCAGGTCTAGTTGTTGTTTGGCATGATTATCTGAATACCTAGTGTTTAAAAAATTGCCATGTACCAAAATGAATCTTAGAGTTCTTGTTATAGTATAATTATAAACATTATACAAAGTGCAATTTATGAAACACATTTTCGCTTTTATCATGTCACAGAAAATCATTGGAGTACCTAATATTTGATTTACAACGCACGTAATGACACCATGATTCATAATTTTTGAAAGTTGTAGCCATCAACTTCTCTACAGTTTCTTCACGAATCTGCAACAAACTTCTTTTCAGTTCTCAATATCATGAGTATAAGCATAATTGCAAAATTCAAATCCGTATTACCTGTCCATTAGATATTTAAAAGTATCAATTTAAAACAGAAGCTTTTTCAAGAAAATATAATTTACCTCATAAGATGCAGACCTGTTCCTTATATCAATGTTGGCAAGTAATAATATAAGGTGCTCCCTTTGATTTGCCACATTTCCTTTCTTTGTATTAAAAAACGCAAACATCAAATTAGATTATTCACTAGACAAAGAAATTCCAATCACATAGAAAATTGGATATAGAAGAGAAATATACATTACCTGAAACCCAAAAATTGAGGTGATCCAATCGAGTATATCATTCACATTCTTAACCCTTTCCAAAGGCATTGTAGAATCATCATTATCAGGTCTTGAATGAATCAAAGGCAATGGAAGATTATCCACCTTACTTAAAGCAGCAATTGCGGCTTTGATCTATAATTTCAAAGAATAAAAAAACCAAACAGTTTATAAAGTTAAATTTTAGCAGAAGCAAAACTTAACACATTCCATAACACACAAACCTCGGGAAGTTCCATGATCACCGGTTTAGCACCAACAGCATATAATGGAAGGATATTATAATGCTCATACTGTCCCTTCTTTTTCTCAACATCCGCAGCATATCTTAATGTCTGACAAAAAAACGTGGTTATAAGGCCCGACTCTTACCACTAAGCGAAAAAGGCGCTATTGCACAAAATTTAAGTGATAGTAACATAATCAAGAAAAACAAACCTTCTCCTCGATAGTTTGTGGAGTTACCAAAGTCTTCAGTACTTCATACAACACAGTGGCAATCTGAACATTCCTAACCATCTCCTCCCTTCAAGAAAAAAATGAGAAGAATAATAAGACATTGTAATATCACATGAATCGCACAACCTTCAAGAGCAAGTTTAAGAAAAATCAAGCCTTACGGTTTTTTTGTAAATTCACCATCCTGGATTCTAGTCTCGTAGAAATATTGGTAGTATTTCTGTAGCTGCCTGGCATCACTTCTATCAGTATGTTTATCTGTTATCTCCCCTTCCTGCAACCAAGAATTTTAACCGAAATATTTAACATATCGTCAATTAGTGCCTTTTTGCTTTTAGCAACTAAGAAATCAACAGTGTTCTTGCTCATAAACGATCAATCTATAGACCTACCATAATTTCTATTACATGTTAAATACTTTTTTAATAAGCACATTAGTGAGCGAATGAGACCTGCTCACGCAATGATTACGAGAGAAAATACAAAATACAGGATCTCTCACAATCATTACGTGAGAAGATCCCATTTTCGGTCCATTCTCTCGCTACTGTAATATCAAGCTCCTTCAAAATTTCAAAGAATTTGCGAGAAATTAAAATTAGCCTGCATACCCTTTCGAGCTTGTGCAACAGATAAGTCTTGAATTGACGGACGCCACGGCCACTGGATGTCGGATCCATTGTATGAGCCTTCTCAAATGCATGAAAGCGACCTAATTAAGCAAAGGAAACATATTATTATAGTACACTCTTGTGCAAATAAAAGTGCAAAAACCATTGAAAAAACAACTCACAAAGATAGGCAACTCTAGGATTTTCTACTTCAATATCAATGGCAGCTCTAAGAATTGGCACAAGAACAGCAAGTGAAGAAGGAACAATCTCACTATCCCTAATATTCTCTTCATTAGGCAACTCAACAGTCCTTGTTGGTGCCCTTACCATCCTCTTAGAAGGTTGTCTAGAGATCTCAAAAGGACCCTTTGTTCCACTGGTGCTAGCCATGTTTCTGCCACCACCAGAAACAACACCTCCCAAAACTCCAAAAACACCAAAACCAATGCAAGTTTAAATTTTTCTTCCTTTATGAAAATAATGTGCTTGACCCAGAAAGCAAAACAGCATTTGGGGTTTGAGGGAAGAGTTAAGGAAACTAAAGTTGCCATCTTTTTGAGATGGGGTTGAAGAAATAGCCAAAAAGATTGATACTTTGATTGAGAGAGAGGTTTTGGAATTGCTCTAATAGCAAGGTAAAAAGAAACAATTGAATAAAGAAAAAGAAAGGAACAGAGAGACAGAGTAGTGCTTTCTTATCTTTTTGGTGATAAACAATGGAAGAAAATAGGGACTAAGGCTTACACTCACACATCACAATGCTTTTTTGGGTTAACTTTTTTGAGAAAAGTTTGGTCTTTGGAATTGAAAATGGGAATTAACGAATTGGGGATGAAGCTTACTTGCAAAGGAATGTGAAGTGCTTTGGAGGTTGGAGTTGCCATCAATGATTGATGGTTTAAGGAACAATAGTTTGAGGAAAGCACGTGGAAAGTGAAAAAGATGAATGAATGCAATATCTGCATGTTGATTTCATTTTCTCTACTAAGTTCCCCCAAATCAGATTTTTCAAAAAAATGAAGTGACATGTATGCACAAATTAATTAGTTTTTTTTATTAGTAAGTTTTTGAATCCAAGATTTTCAAATTTGATTTCTATGTACATACATTTGTAGAAATTGGATTTTAAGTTGTTTAAGTAAGCTATTTGTTTGAGGCTCAGGCTAGGGTGAGAGACCTGTTTAGGTCTCTCACCGTGAGAGACTTCATTTTTTTTTTTTTTTGGTCTCAAATGTTTTTCAGCTGTTAGATTAAATTGGACTACCGTTGGATTGTTTTAGATTGCATACCAGTAAAATACACTCTCATACACAATAACACTCCTTGTACTATTTGGCTATTTGCTTTTTAAATTTGTACTGTGAACGCAGCTTTAGACTGAAATGACAGCTTTTTGGAAATGATTGGATTTATTAAAAGCATAAAGACTAGTATCTTATATTTTCAAACGTATCATTCCATCACAATAGAATTTTCATATTCCAGCTTTGTTATATAAACAATTTTCAAGCTTAATGGATTTATTACATATTAAAATAAATTTTACGTTTAATTATTAAAAAAATGGTTTAATTAATTTGTTTGCATTGCAATAAATTTTCATATTAATTAATTTGATAGCTTTGTTATATAAACAAATTTTCTATTTATATAAATAATTTTTTAATTAAATTACATAAATACATGTTTCATAATTTTCACAATTAATTAATTTGCTTATGTTATAATGTATTTTATTCGATAATTTACAAATAAAAATTATATCAATTAAAAGAAAAAAAATTAAATTTAAATAGAAATTTAAATCATTGTTGATAAAAAATATTATTTAAAATTATGTGTGAACCATGTCAGACAGTTAACTGATGATGTCCGACTATGTGTGAATCACGTCAGGATACACTGATGATAGTCAACTATATGTGAACCATGTCATGGAGTCAACAGATGATTGTCAACTATGTGTTAACCATGTTATAGATGAACTGATGATGATGAACTATGTGTGAACCATGTCAGTGAGTCAACTAATGATGGTCAACAATGTGTGAAGTATGTTACAGATGAACTGATGATGGTCGGCTATGTGTTAACCATATAAGGGAGTCAACTGATGATGGTTAAATATGTGTGAACCATGTTACAGATGAACTGATGATGGTCAAATATGTTTTACCATGTCAGGGTGTCAACTGATGATGGTCAACAATGTGTGAAGCATGTTACAAATGAACTGATGTCAAGGAGTCAATTATTGATGGTCAACTATGTGTTAACCATGTTATAGATGAGCTGATGATGGTCAACTATGTGTGAACCATGTCAGGGAGTCAACTGACAATGGTCAACTATGTGTTAACCATGTTACAGATGAACTGTTGATGGTCAACTATGTGTGAACCATGTCAAGGAGTCAACTAATGATGGTCAACTATGTGTGAATTATGTTACATATGAACTGATGATAGTAAATTATGTGTGAACCATTTCAAGGAGTCAACTGATTATGGTCAACTATGTGTGAAACATGTTACAGATGAACTGATGACGATAAACATTTATGATGGCAAATTATGTGTGAACCATGTTAGAGAGTCAACCGATGATGGTAAACTGTGTGTGAACCATGTTACAGATGAACCGATGATGGTAAACTATGTGTGAACCTTGATTGGGAGTCAACTGATGATGGTCAACCATGTTACAGATGAACTAATGATGGTAAATTATGTGTTAACCATGTCAGGGAGTCGACTGATGATGGTCAACTATGTGTTGACCATGCCAGGGAAACAACTAAATATGATCAACTATGTGTGAATCATGTTACAGATGAACTGATGATGGTAAACTATGTGCAAACCATGTCAGAGAGTCAACTGATGATGGTCAACTATGTGTGATCCATGTTACAAATGAACTAACGATGGTAAACTATGTCTGAGCGATGTCAGAGAATCAATTGATGATGGTCAACTATGTGTGAAGCATGTTATAGATGAACTAATGATGGTAAACTATGTGTGAACCATGTCAGAGAGTCAACAGATAATGGTTAACTATGTGTGAAACATGTTACAAATGAACTAATGATGGTCAGCTATGTGTTAAACATGTAAGGGAGTCAACTGATAATGGTAAACTATGTATGAACCATGTTACAGTTGAACTAATAATGGTAAATTATGTGTGAACCATGCTAGGGAGTCAACTGATGATGGTTAACTATGTGTTAATCATGTTAGGGAGTCAACTGATGATGGTCAACTAGGTATGAAGAATGTTACAGATGAACTGATGATGGTTAACTAGGTGTAAACCATGTTAGGGAGTCAACTGATGATGGTCAACTATGTGTGATGCATGTTAGAGATGAACTGATGATGGTAAGCTATGTGTGAACCATGTTAGGGAGTCAACTGATGATGGTCAACTATGTGTTAACCATGTTAATAATGAGGTGATGATGGTCAACTATGTATGAACCATGTCAGGAAGTCAACTAATGATGGTCAACTGCTGATGGTTAACTATGTGTGAACCATGTTAGGGAGTCAACTGATGATGGTCAACTATGTGTTAACCATGTTAATAATGAGGTGATGATGGTCAACTATGTATGAACCATGTCAGGAAGTCAACTAATGATGGTCAACTGCTGATGGTTAACTATGTGTGAACCATGTTAGGGAGTCAACTGATGATGGTCAACTATGTGTTAACCATGTTAATAATGAGGCGATGATGGTCAACTATGTATGAACCATGTCAGGAAGTCAACTAATGATGGTCAACTGATGATGGTTAACTATGTGTGAACCATGTTAGGGAGTCAACTGATGATGGTCAACTATGTATGATGTATGTTACAGATGAACCGATGATTCTAAGCTGTGTGTGAATCATGTTAAGGAGTCAACTGGTGATGGTCAACTATGTGTTACCGATGCTACAGATGAGGTGATGATGGTCAACTATGTATGAACCATGTCAGGAAGTCAACTGATGATGGTCAACTATATGTGAACCATGTTATAGATGAACTGATGTTGGAAAATTGTGTGTGAACCTTGTCAGGGAGTCAACTGACGATGGTCAACTACATGTGTCTACCATGTCCGGGATTCAACTGACGATAGTAAACTATGTGTGAAACATGTCTGGGATTCAACTGACGATGGTAAACTATGTGTGAAACATGTCAGGGATTCAACTAATGATGGTAAACTATGTGTGAAACATTTCAGGGATTCAACTGATGATGGTAAACTATGTTTGAACCATGTCAGGGATTTAACTGATGATCTCGAACTATGTTACTACCATGTCAGGGATTCAACTGATGATGTCGAACTATGTGTAAACCATGTCAGGGATTCAACTGATGATGTCGAACTATGTGTGAACCATGTCAGGGATTCAACTTATGATGTCGAACTATGTGTGAACCATGTCAGGGATTCAACCGATGATGTCGAACCATGTGTCTACCATGTCAGGGATTCAACTGACGATGGTAACCTATGTGTGAAACATGTCAGGGATTCAACTGATGATGGTAAACTATGTGTGAAACATTTCAAGGATTCAACTGATGCTGGTAAACTATGTGTGAACAATGTCAGGGATTCAACTAATGATCTCGAACTATGTTACTACCATGTCAGGGATTCAACTAATGATGTCGAACTATGTGTGAACCATGTCAGGGATTCAACTGATGATGTCGAACTATGTGTGAACCATGTTAGGGATTCAACTGATGATATCGAACGATGTGTGAAACATGTCAGGGATTCAACTGATGATGTTGAACTATGTGTGAACCATGTCAGGGATTCAACTGATGATGTCGAACCATGTGTCTACCATGTCAGGGATTCAACTGATGATGGTAAACTATGTGTGACCCATGACAGGGATTCAACTGACGATGGGAAACTATTTGTGAACCATGTCAGGGATTCAATTGATGAAGGTAAACTATGGGTGAACCATGTCAGGGATTCAACTGATGATGTCGAACCATGTGTCTACCATGTCAGGGATTCAAGTGATGATGTCGAACAATGTGTGAACCATGTCAGGGATTCAACTGACGATGGTAAACTATGTGTGAACCATGTCAGGGATTCAACTGACGATGGTAAACTATGTGTGAATCATGTCAGGGAATCAACTGATGATAATAAACTATGTGTGAACCATGTCAGGGATTTAACTGACGATGGTAAATTATGTGCGAACCATGTAAGGGAATCAACTGATGATAGTAAACTATGTGTGAACCATGTCAGGGACTCAACTAATGATGTCGAACCATGTGTCTACCATGTCAGGGAATCAACTGATGATGTCGAACTATGTGTGAACCATGTCAGGGATTCAACTGATGATGGTAAACAATGTGTGAACCATGTCAGGGATTTAAATGATGATGTCGAACTATGTGTGAACCATTTCAGGGATTCAACTGATGATGTCGAACTATGTGTGAACCATGTCAGGGATTCAACTGATGATGTCGAACTATGTGTGAACCATGTCAGGGAGTCAACTGATGATGTCGAACTATGTGTCTACCATGTCAGGGATTCAACTGACGATGGTAAACTATGTGTGAACCATGTCATGGATTCAACTGATGATGGTAAACTATATGTTAACCATGTAAGGGATTCAACTGATGATGGTAAACTATGTGTGAACCATGTCAAGGATTCAACCGATGATGGTAAACTATGTGTGAATCATGTCAGGAATTCAACTGATGATGGTAAACTGTGTGTGAACCATTTCAGACAATCAGCTGATGATGTTCGACTATGTGTGAACCATGTTAGAATTGTTAGAACAAGATTTGTTCTTATCAATTATCTTAGTTTTGATGATAACAATAATATGAATTTTGCTCAAGATAATATGGTACTCTAATCCAATGCAATTTCCCTTTCAGGAAATATATATAAAGAGTACGCATAATTCAGCGCTCAGAAGATGTGTCTCAAATGGTTCAGCATGCAACATCAGAACATGGTCTGGCAAGACATCAGAAGATGGTCGAAGCAGAATCAGAACATGGGTCTATGGAAGCATCAGAAGAACATGAGATCAGAAGCACTGAAGATCAGAAGATGGTATCACGCTCAGAAGCACTTCAAGGTCAGAAGATCAGAAGATGCTGTGCACCAAGCTGTTTGACTCTGATGATATTCAAACGTCGTATTCACAAACATCAGATCAGAAGGAAGTACACGTGGCAGACTACGCTGACTGACAAAAGGAACGTTAAAGCTACTAAAGGCTACGTCAGTAGACACAGCGTGAACAAGGCTCGAGGTAGTTGACAAAAGCGTATAACATTAAATGCAAAGCTGTACGGAACACGCAAAGCATTAAATGCATTCAACGGTCATCTTCTCAACGCCTATAAATATGAAGTTCTGATGAGAAGCAAGGTTAACGATTCTGCACCAAAACAACTCATATCAAACTTGCTGAAACGCTGTTCAAATCAAAACTCAGAATCTTCATCTTCATCAAAGCTCACTACATTGCTGTTGTAATATCTTAGTGAGATTAAGCTTAAATTGTAAGAGAAATATCACAGTTGTGATTATCGCTTTTAAGAAGCATTTGTAAACTCTTGAATAGATTACATTAAGTTGTAAGGAACTAGAGTGATCAGTTGATCAGTATACTCTAGGAAGTCTTAGCAGTTAGCTGAGCAGGAAGTCTTGGCAGTTGGCTGAGCAGGAAGTCTTGGCAATTGGCTGAGCAGAAAGTCTTAGGAGTGAACTAAGCCTAGAGTGATCGTGTTGATCAGTAGACTCTAGAAAAGTCTTAGGAGTGAACTAAGCAGTTGTTCCTGGAGTGATCAGGTTGTGATCAGAAGACTCTGGAAGACTTAGTTGCGGCTAAGTGGAAAACCATTGTAATCCGTGCGATTAGTGGATTAAATCCTCAGTTGAGGTAAATCATCTCTGCGGGGGTGGACTGGAGTAGCTTCGTTAACAGTGAACCAGGATAAAAATAATTGTGCATTTTATTTTTATCGCTCAAGTTTTTAAGTCACACTTATTCAATCCCCCCCTTTCTAAGTGTTTTTCTATCCTTCAATTGGCATCAGAGCGCCGGTTCTAAGGTGCAAGCACTTAACCGTGTTTAGAAAAGATTCAGGAAGAGAAAAACGCTTCATTTAAAAGATGGTTGATGAAAGTGAAAGGACTATACCTACACCTGCATCTACATCTGGCTCTGCTGAGCAATACAACGGTAACAATGGTTATACTAGACCGCCGGTATTTGATGGTGAAAACTTTGAATACTGGAAAGATAAACTGGAGAGTTACTTTCTGGGTCTAGATGGTGATCTATGGGATCTTCTGATGGATGGTTACAAACATCCAGTAAATGCCAGAGGCGTGAAGCTGTCAAGGCAAGAAATGAATGATGACCAAAAGAAGCTTTTCAGGAATCATCATAAATGTAGAACTGTTTTGCTGAATGCTATCTCTCATGCTGAGTATGAGAAGATATCTAACAGGGAAACGGCCTATGACATATATGAGTCCTTGAAAATGACTCATGAAGGAAATGCTCAAGTCAAGGAGACAAAAGCTCTTGCCTTAATCCAGAAGTATGAAGCCTTCAAGATGGAGGATGATGAAGACATTGAAAAGATGTTTTCGAGATTTCAAACTCTGACTGCTGGATTGAGAGTTCTTGACAAAGGATACACCAAGGCTGATCATGTAAAGAAGATCATCAGAAGCTTACCCAGAAGATGGGGTCCGATGGTGACTGCATTCAAGATTGCGAAGAATCTGAATGAAGTTTCTCTGGAAGAGCTTATCAGTGCCTTGAGAAGCCATGAGATTGAGCTGGACGCAAATGAGCCTCAAAAGAAAGGTAAGTCTATTGCATTAAAATCTAATATCAAGAAATGCACTAACGCTTTTCAGGCTAGAGAAGAAGATCCTGAAGAATCAGAATCTGAAGAAGAAGATGAACTGTCCATGATTTCCAGAAGGCTAAATCAACTCTGGAAGACCAAGCAAAGGAAGTTCAGAGGCTTCAGAAGTTCAAGGAAATTTGAACGTGGAGAATCTTCAGATGAAAGAAGATTTGACAAGAAGAAGGTCATGTGCTATGAATGCAATGAGCCTGGACACTACAAGAATGAATGTCCAAATCTTCAGAAGGAAAGTCCCAAGAAAAAGTTTCATAAGAAGAAAGGTCTTATGGCAACCTGGGATGAGTCAGAAGATGATTCAGAAGATGAGCAGGCCAACTGTGCGCTGATGGCGACAGAAGATGACGGATCAGAATCTACATCAGAATCAGATTCTGAAGAGGTATTTTCTGAACTTACTAGAGATGAGTTAGTTTCCGGTCTAACTGAACTTCTGGAACTCAAGTCTCAGATCAGTCTCAAATACAAAAAGCTGAAAAAGCAATTTGAATTTGAAACAAAGAAGCTTGAGTTGGAGAATTCTGAATTAAAGGAAAAACTTTTAAAATTATCCAATAATGTTGGATCTCCTTCTGATTCAGAAAAATCCACTCCCAGTCTGAACCATATTCTGAAAGAATATGATTTAAGTTTCAGGAAGTTCCTATCTAGAAGTATTGGCAGAAGTCAGCTAGCTTCTATGATATATGCTGTGTCTGGAAACAAAAGAGTTGGCATTGGTTATGAGGGTGAAACCCCATACAAACTTGAACCTGTTGATGAAATGAAAATTACATACAAGCCATTGTATGATCAGTTCAAGTATGGCCACTCACATGATATTAGGCACACTTCACATGCACAAAGTTTTCACATTACACACACTAAGAAGCATGTGACACAACCTAGGAAATATCATGAAACTCACATTAAGAATTATCATGCTGTTCCTCCTATTGCTTACAATGTTAAACCCAAGTTCAATCAGAACTTGAGAAAATCTAACAAGAAAGGACCCAAGAAGATGTGGGTACCTAAGGATAAGATTATTCCTATTGCAGATATCCTTGGCTGCAAGAAGGACAAAGCACAACATGTCATGGTACCTGGACTCTGGATGCTCGCGACACATGACAGGAAGAAGGTCTATGTTCCAAGACCTGGTGCTTAAGTCTGGAGGAGAAGTCAAGTTCGGAGGAGATCAGAAGGGCAAGATAATTGGCTCTGGAACTATAAAATCTGGTAACTCTCCTTCCATCTCTAATGTACTTCTTGTAGAAGGATTAACACATAACCTTTTATCTATCAGTCAATTAAGTGACAATGGTTATGATATAATCTTTAATCAAGAGTCTTGCAAGGCTGTAAATCAGAAGGATGGCTCAATCCTATTTACAGGCAAGAGGAAGAACAACATTTATAAGACAGATCTGCAAGATCTTATGAGTCAGAAGGTGACTTGTCTTATGTCTGTTTCTGAAGAGCAGTGGGTCTGGCACAGGAGATTAGGTCATGCTAGTTTGAGAAAGATCTCTCAAATTAACAAACTGAATCTTGTCAGAGGACTCCCTAATCTGAAATTCCAATCAGATGCTCTTTGTGAAGCATGTCAGAAGGGCAAGTTCTCCAAACCTGCATTCAAGTCTAAGAATGTTGTTTCTACCTCAAGGCCATTAGAACTCTTGCACATTGATCTGTTTGGACCAGTCAAAACAGCATCTGTCAGAGGAAAGAAATATGGATTAGTCATCGTAGATGATTATAGCCGCTGGACATGGGTAAAATTCTTAAAACACAAGGATGAGACTCATTCAGTGTTCTTTGATTTCTGCATTCAGATTCAATCTGAAAAAGAGTGTAAAATCATAAAGGTCAGAAGTGATCATGGTGGTGAATTTGAGAACAAATCCTTTGAAGAATTCTTCAAAGAAAATGGTATTGCCCATGATTTCTCTTGTCCTAGAACTCCACAGCAAAATGGGGTTGTAGAACGAAAGAATAGGACTCTTCAAGAAATGGCCAGAACCATGATCAATGAAACCAATATGGCTAAGCATTTCTGGGCAGAAGCAATAAACACTGCATGTTATATTCAGAATAGAATCTCTATCAGACCTATTCTAAATAAGACTCCCTATGAATTGTGGAAGAATAGAAAGCCCAACATTTCATATTTCCATCCTTTTGGATGTGTATGCTTTATTCTGAACACTAAAGATCATCTTGGTAAGTTTGATTCCAAAGCTCAAAAGTGTTTCCTTCTTGGATATTCTGAACGCTCAAAAGGCTACAGGGTATACAATACTGAAACATTGGTTGTAGAAGAATCAATCAATATCAGGTTTGATGATAAGCTTGGTTCTGAAAAACCAAAGCAAGTTGATAATTTTGCAGGTTGTGATATTGACATATCAGAAGTTGTTGAGCCAAGAAGCAACGCATCAGAAGCAGAGCTCCTCAGAAGCAAAGAATCTGAAGATCAAGTAACTGCTTCTCTGGAGGATCTAAGTATTTCTGAAGAACCATCTGTCAGAAGATCATCCAGACTCATCTCTGGTCATTCAGAAGATGTCATTCTTGGAAAGAAGGATGATCCAATCAGAACAAGAGCATTCCTTAGGAACAATGCAGACTGTCAATTAGGTCTTGTATCTTTGATCGAGCCAACTTCTGTTGATCATGCTCTAGAAGATCCAGACTGGATAATTGCTATGCAAGAAGAACTAAATCAGTTTACAAGGAATGATGTTTGGGATCTTGTTCCTAGACCAGATGGATTCAACATAATTGGTACAAAATGGGTCTTCAGAAACAAGCTTAGTGAGAAAGGTGAAGTGGTAAGGAACAAAGCCAGACTGGTGGCTCAGGGTTATAGTCAGCAAGAAGGGATTGACTACACAGAAACCTTTGCACCAGTGGCCAGGTTAGAGTCTATTCGTCTATTAATTTCTTTTGCCACTCAACATAACATCACTCTCTATCAGATGGATGTTAAGAGTGCCTTCTTAAATGGTTATATAGATGAAGAAGTTTATGTCCATCAACCTCCTGGTTTTGAAGACTCTATGTCTCCTAATCATGTTTTTAAACTTAAGAAATCATTGTATGGATTGAAACAGGCTCCCAGAGCTTGGTATGAACGCTTAAGTTCTTTCCTTCTAGATAATGGTTTCACTAGAGGAAAAGTGGACACTACTCTCTTTTGTAAAACCTTTGAAAAGGATATTTTAATTTGTCAAATATATGTAGATGATATTATTTTTGGAACATCTAATGCTACACTTGGAAAGGAGTTTGCTAAGTCTATGCAGGCTGAGTTTGAAATGAGCATGATGGGAGAACTCAAGTATTTCCTTGGAATACAAATAAATCAAACATCAGAAGGAACGTATGTTCACCAAACCAAGTATGTGAAGGAACTTCTGAAGAAGTTCAATCTTCTAGACTGCAAAGAAGCCAAAACTCCTATGCATCCAACATGCATCCTAGGTAAGGATGAGGTAAGTAAGAAGGTAGATCAGAAGCTATACAGAGGTATGATTGGATCTCTTCTATATCTGACTGCTTCTAGACCTGACATTCTGTTCAGTGTTTGTTTGTGTGCTAGATTCCAATCGGATCCTAGAGAATCTCATTTAACTGCTGTTAAGAGGATTCTAAGGTATCTGAAAGGTACTACTAATGTTGGTTTAGTTTACAGAAAATCTAAAGAATACAACTTAGTAGGATTCTGCGATGCTGATTATGCTGGAGACAGAATTGAAAGAAAAAGTACTTCAGGAAGTTGCCAATTTCTTGGAAGTCACTTAATCTCCTGGTACAGCAAGAAGCAAGCAACCATTGCTCTATCAACCACAGAAGCAGAATATGTCGCAGCTGCTGGTTGTAGTACACAGATGCTCTGGATGAAAAGTCAGTTAGAAGATTATCAGATATTTGAGAGTAACATTCCTATATTCTGTGATAATACTTCTGCTATATGTTTATCTAAGAATCCTATTCTTCATTCAAAAGCTAAACATATTGAGATAAAACATCATTTCATAAGGGACTATGTTCAGAAGGGTGTTATATCTTTAAACTTTGTCGATACAGACCATCAATGGGCTGATATCTTTACAAAACCCCTGGCTGAAGATAGGTTTAAGTTCATTCTGAAGAACATCAGTATGGATTTATGCCCAGAATGAGAAGATGAGAATTTCTCATGTATGAGTATCTTCTGAAATGAATGTGGAACATTTTTTTTTTAATCAGAAGTTCTGAGTGAATTCGTTTAGAAGTTATGATTCGGTTATTACTAACGTTTCATTGTCTAAGTTGATTCAGAACATCTTGTAAAGCAAAACAGCTGTTACGCTTTATCTCGGGATGGTAAACCTGCCGTTACTATTCATGGAAAAGCGCGCGTGCAGTTGAAGGGACGCCGACCATAGGTAACTGTGCTAGTCACCTCATTCGTCTTTATTATCTCTCCTCACGTCACGTAACATTAAATGCTTTTCATCATTCGTTTCATTTTATTTTCCTTTAAATACTCTTCAAAATGGTTTTCGGTTTCCTATCTCTTTGTTTTCATCTTAAAATTTTTTCTCTCTCTCTCTCTCGTTTTTCTTTTCTTCTCTCAAAACCTAGCATTCACCTCAAGCCTGTTGAAGCTCCATGACTCAAAGGCGACAGATCTCTGTGCATCTCGGGACGGCTCTTCTAATACCGCTCAAGTCAGATCCTTCTTTGATGTTGTTATCAACTTTCATCCAAAGACAGAAGACTTTCTTGAGTTGTGGGAAGATATACTCAACTTCTATGTTGAGTTTCTTGACCGATTTGTGTATTTTTTAATTTTTGTAGTCATTTCCTCTTTGGAAATACTACTTTGTAGTTTTCTTTTCCTTGCTGCTTCTGCTTGTTTTGTATTTGCTAGGAATGTTTTTTCATCTTGTTAAACATAGGAACCTTTTGTAATATCTTTTGATTATCAATGAAAAAGTTTCTTTGTGTTTTACATTCCAGTAAATGTTTTCTTTTGTCGGTTTATACATCTGAATCTTTTTTATATATACTTTTTGATGTTATGACAAAAAGGGGGAGAAAGATAAATGATAAATGATTTGATTAAATCTATCAGTTGCTGGGTAAAGGCTCCCACACATTCACTAACAAGAACTGCAAGTTCTATATGGTTTAAGTGTTTTGCAGGTACAAAGAAGTGAAGTGAATCTTCAAAGCAAACACTAGAAGCAAAACCATTGAAACTGAAGCAAGCTGAGTGCTGTCAAGCTTCAGAGATCAGAAGCAAGAAAGAAGAATGAATCAGAAGCACTGATAATAGAATTTGAACATTCCTGTTCTAACAAAATTCCATTTGCCCTGATACACATAATGTTATGGCTTTGATACATTATTTGCTCTGATACATGTTTTTAGCCTAAAATGCTCTGATACATTTGGCTCTGATACATATCATGTATTTGAATATACATTTTATGTTCTAACTCGTTCATGCTGACTTTTGTCGTTTAGTTTTTGTTCTGTAACATTTCAGGATGTAGAGATGCTCAGATGATGCTCTGGTACATTCAACAATGTTCTGATACAAATCTAGCATGAAGGGATGTTAGTAGACATTCAAAGTTCTGAAGCTATCCGAGGGAAGCAGAAATCAGAAGATGTGAATGTTCTAAAAGATCCAGAAATTCAAGTTCTGAAGCTGTCCTGAATGGAAGCAGAAGTCAGAAGCTGTGAATGTTCTGAAGATCAAAGAAATTCAAGTTCTGAAGCTGTCCTGAATGGAAGCAGAAGTCAGAAGCTGTGAATGTTCTGAAGATCAAAGAAATTCAAGTTCTGAAGCTGTCCAATGGAAGCAGAAGTCAGAAGCTATGGATTCTCTGAAGACAGAAGCTCATATGATCGTCTCTACCGAAATAATCAGGGAAGTCTTTTATTAAAGTTCTTCGAGTATTTATTTCAGGGGGAGATTATTTATCTCAGGGGGAGATTGTTAATCTCAGGGGGAGACATATTCATATGCTTATGCTATAGCTGTGTAATTTGTCTTTTGCCGTCTACTCTTTCTGATCGCAAATTCATATCATTTATATATGTTTTTGTCATCATCAAAAAGGGGGAGATTGTTAGAACAAGATTTGTTCTTATCAATTATCTTAGTTTTGATGATAACAATAATATGAATTTTGCTCAAGATAATATGGTACTCTAATCCAATGCAATTTCCCTTTCAGGAAATATATATAAAGAGTACGCATAATTCAGCGCTCAGAAGATGTGTCTCAAATGGTTCAGCATGCAACATCAGAACATGGTCTGGCAAGACATCAGAAGATGGTCGAAGCAGAATCAGAACATGGGTCTATGGAAGCATCAGAAGAACATGAGATCAGAAGCACTGAAGATCAGAAGATGGTATCACGCTCAGAAGCACTTCAAGGTCAGAAGATCAGAAGATGCTGTGCACCAAGCTGTTTGACTCTGATGATATTCAAACGTCGTATTCACAAACATCAGATCAGAAGGAAGTACACGTGGCAGACTACGCTGACTGACAAAAGGAACGTTAAAGCTACTAAAGGCTACGTCAGTAGACACAGCGTGAACAAGGCTCGAGGTAGTTGACAAAAGCGTATAACATTAAATGCAAAGCTGTACGGAACACGCAAAGCATTAAATGCATTCAACGGTCATCTTCTCAACGCCTATAAATATGAAGTTCTGATGAGAAGCAAGGTTAACGATTCTGCACCAAAACAACTCATATCAAACTTGCTGAAACGCTGTTCAAATCAAAACTCAGAATCTTCATCTTCATCAAAGCTCACTACATTGCTGTTGTAATATCTTAGTGAGATTAAGCTTAAATTGTAAGAGAAATATCACAGTTGTGATTATCGCTTTTAAGAAGCATTTGTAAACTCTTGAATAGATTACATTAAGTTGTAAGGAACTAGAGTGATCAGTTGATCAGTATACTCTAGGAAGTCTTAGCAGTTAGCTGAGCAGGAAGTCTTGGCAGTTGGCTGAGCAGGAAGTCTTGGCAGTTGGCTGAGCAGAAAGTCTTAGGAGTGAACTAAGCCTAGAGTGATCGTGTTGATCAGTAGACTCTAGAAAAGTCTTAGGAGTGAACTAAGCAGTTGTTCCTGGAGTGATCAGGTTGTGATCAGAAGACTCTGGAAGACTTAGTTGCGGCTAAGTGGAAAACCATTGTAATCCGTGCGATTAGTGGATTAAATCCTCAGTTGAGGTAAATCATCTCTGCGGGGGTGGACTGGAGTAGCTTCGTTAACAGTGAACCAGGATAAAAATAATTGTGCATTTTATTTTTATCGCTCAAGTTTTTAAGTCACACTTATTCAATCCCCCCCTTTCTAAGTGTTTTTCTATCCTTCAAGAATGCCCTAATGATAGTCAACTATGTGTGAACCATGTCTGACAGTCAACTGATGATGTCCAACTATGTGTGAACCCTGTGATTCAACTGATGATGTCGAACTATGTGTGAACCATGTCAGGGATTCAACTGATGATGGTAACTTATGTGTGAAGCATGTCAGGTATTCAACCGATTATGGTAAACTATGTGTGAAACATGTCAGTGATTCAATTGATGATGGTAAACGATGTGTGAACCATGTCAGGGATTCAACGAATGATGGTAAACTATGTGTTAACCATGTCAGGGATTCAACTGATGATGGTAAACTATGTGTTAATCATGTCAGGAATTCAACTGATGATGGTAAAATATGTGTGAACTATGTTAGGGATTCAACTGATGATGGTAAACTATGTGTGAACTATTTCAGACAATCAACTGATGATGTTCGACTATGTGTGAACCATGTCAGGGATGCCCTGATGATAGGCACCTATGTGTGTGTGTGATCAATTAAGTCATAAAATTGAGTGAATAGAACATTATTTAAATTTTCTAAAAAATAATAGAATTTATTTAAAGTTGAGTGTAAATAATTAAAAAATATAGCTATAATTTTGAAATATTAAAAATGACGTGTTTGTAACAAATATTACTAAGAAAAAGAAAATAATATGTAATTTTTTTTGGAAAAAATAAAATGCTACTAAGAGTAAAAATTTTTTCAAATAAAAAAAGACGAAATTTTTTAAAATTGAAAGTAATTTGATTTTTTAATTTAGAATTTTGATTTTTTTTTAAATATTTGACATCATAGTTCCTTATTTTTAGAATCACATTTTTTAAAAGAAGAATAACTTTAGTTTTTAAAATAGTGAGAAAGATATATTTTGTTTTATGATAAGATATTATGATTGGAAAGGACTATTTTTAGAAATAATTATGGAGTCATTAAGTGGATATTTATAATCATTAAATTAGAATGATATCAAAAGTTTAAATTGACCGTAGTTAATAGTATAATATATGAATGGAATTAATATATGAATGGAATTTGATATATATATATATATATATATATATATATATATATATATATATATATATATATATATATATATATATATATATATATATATATATATATATATATATATATATATATATATATATATATATATATATATATATATATATATATATATATATATATATATATATAATTGGTTTTTTAGACAAATTTAAATAATATAATTAGTGCATTATATCTCTAGTATTTTTTAATTACTATTTTAATGATTGATTTTGAAGACATATTTATTCTAATCATTTAATTTATCATTATCACCAATTAAAAGACAATAACAATGAGATATTGAAGAATAATAACTTAATTTTTTTAAACTAATAAATAACTTATTCATAATATTTAAAATAGATAAAATAGACAAACATAAAATCAAATTATTAATTAAAAATAACATTTAATTCTTATTAAAAAATGAGAGTTAAATATAAATAAATAATTATGTAATAATTTATTACAGTAATAACTTTTATCAACACAAATGCTTAAATTATACTAAAATTTAAAATATTTAATTGTTGCAATATTAATAATATATTGTCATTCTTCACACATAGGAAAAAGCTAAATGTAAAGCTACCAATTTTGCCGTTTTCACAAAGCGGCAACTTCTCCCGCCTACAAATTTCGCAACTTTTCATAAGCGACAATTATCCCGCCTATCTCCTTGTTTCCGTCATCAAAACTCCCTTATTTATTATCATTTTCAATCTCCTTATTTAAGAAACGCCCTTAAATGATTTCGATCGTGTTGCTTCTTCTAAGAAGAAACGTTCTAAGATTCTCGATTTGGATTCCAAACTTGAGAAGAGTCTTTTCATCCCCTTCAGAGAGATCAAGGTTTTGATGTTCTATTTAATCTACTTTTTCTGGGTTTCAATTCAATCCTTAGTTTTTTTTTAATTTTTGTGTTTCGACTTTAATCTGCATGTTTTTCTCTTTCTGCATCATAAAAAAATATACATATTTTTATTTATTTTTGGATTGTGTGGAAAAAGGTTTTTTAGTTTCTATGTTGTGATTTGTGGGTTGAATGCACAGTCCCAAAAGATGATGAAACTCTGGTTTCTTATGTTGGTTTTAGAATCCAACACGATAATGCTCTTGTGTGCTCTGGTTTTTCTCTTATGTAAATGTTTCGCGTCTGTGCTTCTTCTGTTGTGGTAATGTTATTAGCCTGAACCCATTTGAAATTTATGCACCCTATTTTACTATTCTGAATCTATTCACATTGAATGTTCCTTTTGTTTATTATTTTCTTGAATCTGTTATGGTTGCAATGGGACAATAACTATCTGATCCTGGTATGAAACAAGTGCTTAGGTATTTGTTTTTACAATGTAATACTTGTTTTATGTCCATTTCTATGATACCAGCATCCAACAATTTACAATTTTGTATTTTTACAATTTTCTATGTAATACTTGTAATACTTGTTTTTACAATTTTCACTTATATGATGTTGTGACAGGAAAGCTTATTGTAAGTATCTTATACAAATGTTTCATCGGTGATATCAAAACCTCTTGTTCTTGTGTGTATTAGTAATTGTGAATTTGGTGTTTTTTTCATGTAGGATCTTGGTGGTTCTTTGGGAAGAGAGGCAACTAAATGTCTTTGAGTGATTTTTGCTACAGAGGCTTAGTTAGCTGATAACGGAAAGTCGATTTCTGATCACACATTTGTCAATGTGATATAGCATGTAAATAGGAAATACAAATAAGACTCAAGTCTATCTCCCTTATAAGTATACTTATATAATATATGTTGAGTCTCACTCTGGCTCTATGATGTTTGCAGAACATTCAAGGTTTTATGTGGGATAAAGAAAAAATGAACACTGAGCTGAAGAGTTACATGAGCAGGGCTTTCTTAGACATCAATGCAATATGCAAAATTCATGAATGTGGTCTAAAAATGGGATCCTTCACTTTGGCAGTGAATTTTGTTGCTTGTGCAACACTTTTGAGGGATTTAGAAGCTCGAGAAGTGATTCAAATATTTTTGCTCGTTTTGTTTAGTTATATTAGAAACACCATTGCTTACTACTTCAAAAATAGAATTTTTGTCCGTGTTAGTCGGTTAATTGAGATAGTTATGCGAGACTTTCTAATAAATATTATAGTCTATTAAAAGATAATATCATTCTGCATTTGAATCATAAAAGGAATATTTTTTGAAATGGCAAAATGAAGCAACCCACTAGCACATGACATGCTAGTTACAAAGTACAAGGCTAAATTAACACCATTTACGGAGGTTTATAACCCCTGCTAAATTAATTGTGTAAAAAAAATAAATAATGTAGCTATAAATTGATAGGTGACTGAAGAAAGCTTTGATGGGTTGTAAAATGAAAACTTCCTGCCACTTTATTTACTTCAAGAAATCCATGAATATTGCATCCTTCACCTTCTTCATCCTTTACTGTTTGCACAAAACCCTCTCTTTAACACTAATAGCAAAATCAAATTGTAAGAAAGCTAAAAATGTTGGATTTCTTATATGCCTGCGAAACATTTTACAATTATAACAACAATGGTCATCTGACTGCATGAGTCAAAGAGCATGGACATGAAAGAAATCAATAAACAATTGGAGAGTATAAGTTGTACCAAATTGGAAGTGTACAAATACAAACAAAATAATACAGGTTACCTAACATATTGCATAGCAAAAATGCAAGCATTAATGACAAAAGTTAAATTAATAATAGATGCTTATGAAATTCATTAAGCATAGATTCTCAAATCACACAAGAACAAAAACAACTATGTTAGTCAAACCAAACATTTTAGCATTTGTATTCCAACAGTGTAACTCCATAGATATTTGCATCATCCTAACATTGTCTACAATATATGCATATTTAAATTGTAGCAGCAGAGATAAATAAAATTGGTTTGGATTGAAAGAAGATTGACATTCCTATATCTTACACTTATAAATTGGTGTACATTGACAATAATAATTGATATTTAAGGGACTTAGTATCATATATATAATTTTCAATCATAATGGAAATACATGCTACAGTAATATATATATATATATATATATATATATATATATATATATATATATATATATATATATATATATAGAAAGACAATAATATATATTATTCCTTGTTAAAAAAAGAAAGATAAATAAAGCATTATTATATATAGGAATCTAAATTATTTGCTTATTAATTTTTGACTATTCATAACAATCACCAAATTCTAGGACATAAATCAAATCATCATGCATTTGATTAAATGAAAGTAAAACAAAATTACAGTACACAAGTATTCAATAAGTACAAGAAATACAATGTGATTTTCTTGTTCAAAGACTGGAATTTAAAATATATATGAAATACATAACTATAGTGCATGGACAACTGATCAGAACCAAAAACCAAACAAAGCAAATTTCTTTGCGGTTGCAATTATGTGAGTTAACTACTGCCACAACGAAGTGTTACAACAATAAGACATTGTTCTCGTGAGAATCTCAGTGTTGGCAAATTGGCAGCACCAAACATTGCTCTGACACTAAAAAGATGCATCTTCACCTACATTTATTAGCCAGAGACCAAGAAAAAATTAAGAATACCAAGAACACCCAAATCCTACACCAAATCTACCACATATCTGTGTCAAAACAAATGTTAAAAAGCAGGAAAAATAGCTTATGTAGCTAAAATCAGTTTATCCCTATAAAATCGAAATAATATTTCAAAGATTTACATGCACTTCTATCCATCAAACCTAGATCCGCAACCGAAAAATGATCGATAAAGTGAAAAACCATTGTTATATGCTCATAGTATCTATTGGGTGTGGAAAGATCTTCAACTCAATATCTGTTACTTTTATTATTCATAAAAACTTGCTTCAGACCCAAATCGTGAGTGGTTGTGAGTTACCTTTTTGAGTCACAAACTTTGCTTCAGACCCAAATCATTAACCATGGCTGTGAGTTATCTTTTTTTATTCAAAAAAAATTGCTTCAGACCCAAATTTTTAATGGAAGAGGATCGAAAATGGAAGATATGAAGAAGAAATCATAAGGGAAGACAAAAGAAAACGAAGAAGAAAATGGTTTTAGAAAAAGAAATGAAGAAGATAATTGGTTGCAGAAAAAGAAATGAAGAACAACAATGGTTGTAGAAAATGAAGAAGAACAAGAGAAGATGTGAGAGATGGAGAGATAGAGACATTAATGAGATAGAGAGATGTCAGGGATAGTGGTGATATTGTGTGTGATAGTGCACTGACAGATAGTGTAGGCACTCAATCTAAAGGCCCTTATTCATTTGAAAAAAAAAAAAAGGAAAAAATGGTCTCTCACGGTGAGAGACCTATCCACGTTGCTCACCTTAGACGGCGCCTTTGTTTGATAGGTAGTTTAGATGGGCATTGAGTTATGAGAATTTTGGATTTTTCATGTATTTTTGACTCTTTTTTTTTTGTTTTTTCTAAGTTTTAGGTTAATACGAAAGTGCATTTCTGCAATTTGGCTATTTATATTGAAAATTTGTTTCTGAGAGGGTAAATGTTGGACACGATGTTGAAACAATTGGTCCAACGTGTCAAACCAGTATGGCAGCAATGAATAATATTATTTTAGCTTATATAAGATGATGAATCAAGAAAGGAATAAAGAGAACACAAGAGATTGGTAGCCCAGTTCAGTGAATCCACACCTATGTTTGGAGGACACTCTACCCAAGAAAGCAAATACACTACTTCGAATTAGTACATTTAGTCTTCTATGAACAACAACTCTATGGTGCTCAATGTCTCTTCCTAATTTAAGAAACCAACAAACATGCCAAGTTACAGAAACATGGAGTAGTGTACACAAAAAGAAAACCGCATTATGTTACTGAAACATGCCAAGTTACTGAAACATAGGGGTGTTCAAAACCAAATCAACCCAATAGAAAACCGCAAACCAAACCAAATCAAACCGAAACCTCAAAAAACCGCATTTGATTCGGATTTGTTTGGGTCAACTTTTAATAAAACCGCATGGTTTGGTTCGGTTTGCGGTTTATATTTTGCAAACCGAATCAAACCGCATTATGTTACAACCTAAATTTTACTTAACTCACATTCAAACCAAACCTAAACCTATTATACATTAGCCTTATGATTACAAACAACTTTCTCATCCTTACGCTTATAGTTTCAATTTCAGTCTTCCCAAATCTCTCCTAGAATTATCGCGTCATCTTTCCCACATACATCTTACCTCTTCTTCTCTAATCTTTACTATCTTATATTCTTTCTTTTTCACCTTCTCATTTTTATGCAAATGTTCCCTCTTTCAATTTTGTTTTTATCGAACATCTTCTTCCATAATGATGAGTTTTTTTGTTATTTGGTAGTATATGAATGACTTATAAAGTTATGTTGTCTTCCATAGAGTAGTGTACACAAAAACCAAACCGCATGTCTTTTTCTCTTGCGGTTTGGATGACTTTTAGCGTCAAAACCGCCCAAATCGCACCACGAACACCCCTAGCGTGGAATACTTCTCCATAATTTTCTCCAACAATAAGATATGATTTATTATATTTCAAATTCAACTTTAAATTTGATTTGAACATCTCCAAGTGTCAAACAAATCAAACAAACGCATTTCTAAAATATAGCAACAAATCGGATTGAATTCTAACCAGTATTTTGCTCCAAAAACACCACTATATTGGCCTCTTGAGTTAGGGCCAGATATTTCACACATGTTGGAACATTGTGTTTCACATGTGTCTCTTCTTCACCATAACTATAATAACATCTGTTTGTTGACATAGACCATATGTTGGAACACACCCTTCTTCACCACAAGTGAAATAACATTTGTCTGTTGATAGAGACCAGATGTTACAAAACACATGTTGGATCATCGTGTTCCACATGTTACACCAGAACATCCAAAACAACTTTCTTCGTAAAAATGTTCTTTGTAGGGTAAATCATGGACCAAATCTTCCTTCAAGGTACATCCAATCAAATCTTTTTCCTTCAAGGTATATCCAATCAAATCTTCTTTGACTGAATCAAATCCAAATTGATTTTTGATTAACAACTTCTTCCCTCAAGCAAACTTCTGCATCTTATGAAGAAGTCAACACCCCAACTCTTCAGAAGGTCATCTGAAGATAGTCAGAACCCAAACCTTATGCCAAGATGATATGATACACACTCACATGTTGAACCTCTTGCTTAACATGTTCTGTCAAGCACTTTAGCTACATCTTGGAACCCTTTGCTTAACTTGTTATGTCAAGCACTTTAGCTGAATAACTCTTCCTAGAAACAAACAAAATCACACTCAAATGCTGAAGCACATGGTGAAACATATTGTTCCACATGTTGTCTAAAATACATCTTGTACAGATGTTGTTTTACCTAATGCAACCAAACAAAAGGAACTATGATCTCCCTCTTTGGAATTTTTTTGGCTAAAACAACTACAATATGTGATATTCATGAAGTAGCACAAGTAACACCCCATGTCACTCAATAGAATCAACACAACTAACATCAGCAGCAGAAGTAGCACATACGTAAGGTGATTGTTACATATTAAGAGATCAAATCCATTATGTTGTAACATCTTGACAAACATTTTGAACATATTCACGAACAACTTGAACATCTTATCCCATGATCATGTTTCCTCCTTTTGCCACAATTTGGCAAAGGTAAAAAAAGAGCAAGAATCTAAATCAGAGAAGCAGCAGCCCAAATCAATAGCTTAAAGTCATAGGTAGCGGCACACGATAGTCAATGCTCCATAGTCGTCAGTAATGAACTCAGAATGTTAGTAATGCATGAACACACAGTTAGTATTTAAGTCAGATTCAGCAGTAGAAGCTACTAACGCAAATATCGGCACACACAATTGAGGGCCAGATGCCTAAGCAGGTGTTCATAAACAAATCCAAAACATTAAGTACCATATACATCAGTTAATACCATTCACACCAGAGTCAGCAACATAAATTAGCTCCACACCATAAAGTCAGAACTAACTACCCTATACACCAAAGCAGTAGTGGTAACTACTGCTTTGGTGTATAGGGTAGTTAGTTCCACACCAGAGTCAGCAACATAAATTAGCTCCACACCATAAAGTCAGAACTAACTACCCTATACACCAAAGCAGTAGTGGTAACTACAACAGATAGAGGTAAAACAACTCCATCAAATCAGATTCATCACCTGGTACGCAGATGTTGGATGCAATGTATGAGACTTCTTTCCCAATATTTAACTTGTAACTAATTCTCAGCAACTCATGAGGAATATCATCATCCATAAATTCAATCTCCTTCAGTAACCTAAGATAATAAGTTCTAGTATACAACACAATATTCAACACTGATCATCACTATGAACCTTCATAAGTTCATTATACACCAGTGCTTCAAAAGTTCTTATGCATCCTAATATGTAGTTTCTTCTTTTTCCTTAGTTCCCTTTTCTTGGTCATAATTTTATCAATTGAGGGAACCTTGCTTCTGCCTAATCAATTGAAATTTGAAGTTGAAAGCTTCACTTACTTTCCTCTATCTTACACCTTTTTAAGCTCCTTGATCTGCTCCTCATAGTTATGAACACCATAAATAACACTCTTCAGAAGCCTAACAAGTTTCATGATTTCTTTGAAATCAAGGGTTTATGTACTTAGCTCCATATCAGTTTCAATCCTTCTTTGAAGAACTTACTTCCACTTCTGAATACTTGTTTCAAAATGGAGTGACACATTTTCCATGTGAGCAGGGGTGACATCCACATGAGTTTTCTTCCATCCAACCTTTCTCCTCATGGTGAACACAATGTTTTGGACATGTTTTCAGCATCCGTCTTAAGTTCCCTTGTTTGAAAAAACTTTTTCATCCTTCCTCTGAGTTGGAAAATAAGTCACCAACACGTAATATATGTTGTCTGGCACATCCTAGTTAAATTCTTCATTACCCTTTTTGATGACATCATTTAGCATTTGGTTTCTCCACAATAGTTAAGTGTAACTTCTTCCTTGATGATCACAGATGTAGTCCTTCACCTGTTTTACTTGCAAAACAGCAAAGTAGGTAACATCTGTAACACCCCAATTCTACCTCGGTAATTATTAAGAAAAAATAGAGTTTTAAAATTCTATTTCGACAAACAATTGAAGTATTACAATTTAACTTAACAAGCATATCATTCCATCATAGATACATAACACAAATACTCGGATGAACTAAAAACACATGGATCAACTTTATTAATATTAAGCAGTGAAACAACATTAATCAACTTTGACGACATAACATCTTTTCAACTTAAAGCCATTTTAACATCAACAATTACTTTTCATGTATCAACATAGTTATTCAACAAAAAAATCAAATAACTAAACAACTAGCGTTCATCCCCCCCTGAGTGTTACATATCAGAGCGACAACCCGACTTGGACTAACGACAACTAATCCTTCAATTCTCAAATACCTGCTGTCATACCCCAAATTTGTCCTACCCTTTAACTTCTAACTGGCTTTAGCTTCGCATTTCATCTGCATACCTTCCATTAGGTCATCTAACATAGATCATGCATTCATTAGTCAATACAAAACACGGGATCGATGATTTTGGAAAGATTGAGGTTCCTTTATGGCTTTGGGGCCCCCACTTCAGATAAACTTATTTCAATGGGTTCTTCTGTGATTGAATTATGGAATTAGAGTTGTGGATCATGAATATTGTGGATTTCCTTTTCATTAAGCTTCAAAGTCATTCTTCGTTCATATTCATCAAATTCAATGGTTAAGGGTTTATTTCCCTATTTTTGTGATGATTTAAAGGATGTCGCTCATTAGTGGAATTACAAGCCAATTACAAGTTACGTTAAAAGAAAAGGGCCCCAAAGAAGAGTTTTGTTTTCATTCATAAGTTTAGAAAAGGTGCAAATTAACAAAGGCCCCATCATTCTCTCAAATGGTATTCATCACTTTCAAGCAATCCAAGGTTCACCTCATCAAAATCCATATTCACTCATCATTCAAGTAACTTCAACATTCATCACAAAAATAATTGTTCATACATGTACATATGCCCCGAAAGTCGGTTACATTTACAATTCGAAGTCACTACAAGCCCCATTCATTACAAATACATCATAAAAAGAAATTACAAAAAGGAGGTACACTTCATTTGCAGTCAAGCTACAAAACCATTACAAAGGTCCTCAGCCAACTACAAGCAAGAGAATATTCTAACAAGGTTAATGGCCCTAAAACTATAATATGTTCTTCATCATCCTCCTAGATGTTGCCTTGCTGTTGTCAAACCAAACCACACGGTCTTGCTGACTCCGAACCTACAAAACCAAAAGGAAAGGTTTCATACTTGCATTAACCACAACAAACATGTTCCAGCCACAGTTACATTCAAAAGACAAAAGCGTAGTACATTGCATAGCATGCTCAGTTCCGCACCATTTCAAAGCTAATTCTCACGGCTTTGCTAATCATACTAAATTCATGACAGTTTTGAAAACTAACAGAGCTAGCCTCCAACAACAGCAGATTTCAGCAGTTGACTCACCCCGATTGATGGCGTTATAATACTGATAGTAACCGTACCAATTAACCAAACTCCCATCAAGTCTAACCACCCCTGCATCATACAAATCCACCAGAAAAAACCCGTTGCAAACCTGCATACGTTCACAGCATCACAATCAAAACCATACCAGCAGCCTGCACATTAACATTCAAACCATGGACCAGTACCGTACAGTCATACAAAAATCAATAAACTTGTCCAAATGCATTCATACAAGAAAATCCAGCCATATTCAAATAAACTAATAAGCCCAATAGGTTGCACCGGTCATCATATTCATTGCGACCCCGCACTTATAGTCACTTAGCATACCATACATTCTTGCTGATCCCATCAAGATGGAAAGCCAGCAGCAACCCCGCCTTAACCCCCAATAGTTTGCAAACCTATAACTACCAAAATCACCTAAACTCAGTCGCCGTACCTGCACTCAATAACTCCATGCTTCACATCCCATCTCTTTTTGAGCCTCCCGTATGCCCTGCAAAACACATATTCAAGCCAGCGCATCAGTCCCACAAAGTTCATAAACTTCAACTACAAAGGGCCATAAACCGGCACAACTTCAAACCTGCAGCGGCAGCCACAGGATCAGTTTATTGAGGTTCATAAAATCAAATGTACCAGCTTGCATCAGTGAGTAATAAACCAAGTTCAGATCCGCTTAGAACAGTTGTGGAATTAAAGTCAATTACCGTACGAAGCATACCACTTCGCCCAACAATACCCATGGTAGCACCAACTCATACCTGCATAAAAGAAGAAGGAGAATCAAAAGAGACATGTTAGCCCCATATTCAAGGAATTGAAAACTATGCACTAATTCTGAGTCCCACACTCAAAAATCAGAAAAAGACACTGCAAGTTCAAGCAAAGTCCCACACTCAAAAATCAGAAAAAGGCACTGCAAGTTCAAGCAAAGTCCCACATCTAAAAATTCCTAATGATTGCCCAATCATTGTCCTATAAAACCAACTCCACCCACCCATGAGCTGACACCTAAGCACTATCAGTCCTCTCCATTGTCTCGCTTGTAGACTTTGAAGGAAAGATCGTGAAAACTCAGTTCAAACGCTCTCACCACCACCCTCACCACCACCATACGCACATTCATAAGGCTGTTAAAGCTCATCACTAGAGCTTTGGCAAGCTTGTGCTCAGCCCCTCTCCACTCTCACTCTCACGTCAACAACGGCAACAACAATCATCATCTCTCAGCTCTCGATCACTCACGGCATAGAAATCACAAAGAAAAAGAAGAAAGTAGAAAATAGAAGAAGAAGCGAAGAAGAGAATCGTAGAAAGGAATTCGAAGATCAAAAAAGGCGGTGAAGGCATTACCTGGATTTCGAGCAATTGTTTCTGGCATTTTCTTAGCCATTTGAGCGTCTTCAAGAACCGTCATCGCAGGTAAGTTCTTCAATCGCTCGCTCTTGGGCATTATCTGCTTGATTCTTGACACCGTTATGTAGAATAAGTCTCCACAGTCGCTTACCCTAAGATTTCATGACTTGATTACGTTCCTGTGCGGTTTAATTCGAATTCTAGAACTTAGGGTTTCATAATGAAGCTATTTGATTCGGTGAAAGGGAGAGTTTTTTCGTGTAATCCGTTGATAGAATCAGGCTCGGAATGTGATTTTGGGATAGGATCATGTAAGAAGGTTGCCGATTCAGAGCCATTTCGCGGCGGCTGTGGTGGTGAAGGCCGCCGGAAGTTAATCGCGTGAAGGAACGAGAGAGAGGATTCGAGAGGACTCCAATAGGCACATCTAACCCTAAATCCCTTTTCTTTTATTTTCTTTTTTAATTTGCTTTAATAATCTGATAATTGAAAAATGACAATAAAATCTGAATCAAAACAAATCATCTTGGGCCGAAACTGCTAGCTAACACCCCAATGGCCCAACGCACCACCATCTTCTTTTACAAACAAAAATCTGATAACAAAAAAACACCTTGGGCCTTGACCTGAGTGGGCCACACGCCCCAATTACTCTTCTCACCACATGTTTTCAGCCTGCACCCCCTTATTTTTGACTTTGATCTTAATTAGTTTTTTACTTTTATTTTCTTTAGTAATTGAACTAATTGTTTTTTCTACTAATCATGTTTTAGATTTTAATCCACCTTGTGACATATAAAAAATGACATTAAAAAATGCATAAAAAAATATTATTTCTTCTACCAATTTTAGTTGAAGTTTCTTCTTAGACTTTTAATACAAATCTCCTTCATAAAAATGACATAAAGAAGATATTAGTTTAGTCTAACTTTCTTTTAATTTCTAATCAAATTTTCTTCATAAAATCAACATAAAAAAAATAATAGTACTTTTAATTCACTTTTGTGCTATATTTTGACTTGTTCTTTTATGCTATTTTCAATATTCTATTTTGTGCCTTTAATTTTCATGTGTCTTTTATTCCTAACCTTAGGTAGAAACCATGATAACATTAGATAGAAATTCCCACTCTTGCATTCTTTTCCTTTTCAACCTTAATCCATTTAAAAAATACTTGAATAAACTCCCATAAAAAATACCAAGAAAACTCATAAAAAATGACTAATAAATACTTTGACTAATAAAAAGGGAATGGAAGCTTGTAACTTCTCTTGCTTAAGGGATGTTCGAGTGCCTGGAGCTCCCTTGCTTAAGGGTTCCATTCAGGCGTAAGTTCCCAACTCCTAAAAAACACAAACCAAAGAGTAACTCGAGTTTCCCTTGCTTAAGGGATTTCCTCGAAACACTCAAACTCTCTCTCTCTCTTCTCTCGCTTTCTTAAGGGCACCGTTATTTCCGCTCCATTGCATCCTAGGCTGTCCCCTTGTGCAAGAGCGCGAACGTTAACGCCGCCCAACTAAAAAATACAAAAACAAACAGAAACTATGGAGCCGAACTACGGCGCTCTGATTCCCGAAAGGGATACGTAGGCATCAAGTCGCGGGGCTTGAACGAGCACAACTATTTATAAACCTTATTTTCCCCGTGTTTCTTTTCTTTCATTTGCATGCATTCCCTTAGTAATTAAGCTTTAGATTTATACACCCTTTAGATAGCAACAAACATAGGTGGATACCATCGAGTACGATGGGCGTGAGGGGTGCTAGTACCTTCCCCTCACGTAACCGACTCCCGTACCTTATCTCTGGTCGAAAGACCTTTTCTTATCCATTCCTTATTCCAGGTTTTCTGATATTCCTTTCCCGCCTTGGGATAAATATATTGGTGGCGACTCTGTTCACATTTCGCGAGCGTGCGACAGCTGGCGACTCTGCTGGGGATGTTGCTAGACCTGTTGCTGGTCCATCCTTAGTGAGTCGATCCTAGCCTGCGTTTGTTTGTTTATTTACTGGGTGTTTACTTGTTTTTATGTCTATATCTTGTATATATGTTTGCGTGTTTATTTTCTGCTTGCATATCATGTTTATTTCTGTTTGCACATCATGCATATGGATTATATTCTGTGTTCCTTGGGGTCTTCTGTTCTGTTTTGCAGGTGGGGGGTTTTTGAGGTAAAAGGCCCACTACCCAGGCCAAGTGACACATAGGATTAGCGTGGATGCTCATGTTGGCTACCGTAGCGCTTGCTATGGATGAGTTCAATATGGGGTACCACAACTGGGCGAGGTTCTTTCATGGAACACTGTGTCTGGCACGCCTGCTGCCTCAAACACTTTGTACCCCATGGGAACTGTAGACCCTGGTGACCATTAGGGACCACCTGTCCGTGTCTAGAATCCATACCCGTGAGTTTGGGGAGGGACAGGATACTAGCCTTCATCATACCCGGATTTTCACATTGCAATCTGAAGCCGAAACTTTGAACTTGTTATACCCAGTGTTACTCAGATATTCAGAATTGCGAGAGGCACTCAGTCTCTCACCACATTGCACCATGACACATCATGTTACTGCATCCACCTCACTTCATTTGAGGAGAATCCTAAAGTCCACTTCAAAAATAAAAAGAAAAGAAAAGAAGATGAAAAGAAAAAGAGAATGTTTTACTTCACAAAAAGAAAAGAAAAGAAAATATGCAATTAAGAATGGACTTTAGGATTCTCCCGATGAAATGCATTCCACCATATCATTTAACATGCATGTTTATTTATTTTCAGGAACATTTGGCTTTGTCTCCGACCAACTCATGGCTCCTCCATTGAAGACTGGTAGTCGCAACATCTCTTACACATTTCTAAATCCGAATCTGGATTCTCTCGAGTGTTTGGTTAAAAAGATCACGCCGGATGAAACAACCAGGTTCCGTGAAAAGTATGGGTATATTCTGAGTCTCCTCAAGATGCCGTTCACCAAATATGAGCAAGAAGGAGTTCATACCTTGCTTCAGTTCTACAACCCTTCTCTCCGTTGCTTCACGTTCCCTGACTACCTTTTGATTCCCACATTGGAAGAATATTCTCTTTTCCTTGGTGTTCCGATCAAGAAGGGGGAAGTTCCGTACTATAGCACCATGGAGGCTCCCACTTCTATTGAAATCTCCAAGGCTCTTTATTTGAGCAAGTCAGTTGTTGATGCAAATCTTTCCGAGAGAGGAAGATGTCAGGGTTTTCATATGGAGTTCCTGGTCAAAAGAGGGTGTGATGCTGCTGAAGCAAAAGAATGGGACACTTTTAGGGCTATCCTGGCTCTAAGTATCTATGGTATCCTAATGTTTCCGAACGTGCCTGATTTCGTTGACATGAGTGCAATCCATTTGTTCATTCTACAGAATCCTGTTCCTACACTCTTGGGGGATGTTTATCATTCAGTTCATCAAAAGAACCGTCAAAAGAAGGGTTTGGTCAGATGTTTTGCTCCTTTGCTATACCGTTGGTTCAGATCACATTTGCCTGAACGTGGAGCTTTCGTCGATAGTAGGCACACCTCTAAATGGGCTGAAAGGATTATGGGACTTAGAGCCAAAGACATTGTATGGTATAACAGATCTTTGGAAGACAAGGAGGTTATCATGAGTTGTGGAAAGTTCAATAATGTGCCCCTCATGGGTATTAGAGGTGGGATCAATTATAATCCCGTCTTGGCTAGGAGAACTTATGGATATGCTTTCGTCAATCCTCCTGAGCAATCTGAGATAGCTGAGAACATTTTCTATCATGTGGTCACCGACAATGGGCAGATGGCGGAAGCTGTACAAGCCTGGAAGAACATTTGTTGGAGAGACAAGAAGCATTTTGGTCAAAGGGACTGTGCGACTTATGAAGACTATACTAAGTGGGTCGAAACTGTGGCTAATACCCAAGGGATGCCTTTCCCTATTAAGGATCCTTTGTACCCTCCTGTTGGCGCACAACCCAACATCGTCTCCATGCCTCGTTATAATGAGACTGTTGAGCAGAATCGGAAATTGACTGAACAGATGGAGACAATGCAGGTTAAGATGAATACTGATAGGCAAGAGAAGCTTTCTGCCCTTCATAAGTTGAAAATGAGAGAAATAGAGCTTGAAGAGTTGTATGCCAAGGGAAGCACTTCTCAAAAGAGGCCGAGAATGGTTGTCGATCCCAAGTCCACTAAGATTCAAGAGAGGAAGATCAAAGAGCATTATGAGGATCAGTTGGCGGAATTGACAAAGAGGCTCCAAATCCAGACTGATATAGCCAAATCAGAGAAAGCCCGTCGAAAGAAAGCAGACAAGCTCCTTCTGGAACGTCAGGCAAAGATTGAGGGGTGTTATGAAGAGATTCGCGAGTTGAAGGGTCGAATGGAGGAAAAGGGCCAAAGTGATACTCAAGCTCAAGAGGAAGCCAGAGGTTGGGAATTGAGAAGCCGTTACTTGGAGACCATGCATTTCAGAAAGGACCTATTGATTCAAGAAGTTGTTAAAAGACCAACCCATGCTGAGACCAAAAAGCTGTTTGAAGAAATGAAGGCTTGGAGCTATAAGAACATTGGAGATAGCCCACTCCGTCATTTGGACATGGGAGATCCTGCTTAGTATTGGTTTTTGTTATAGAATCACCACCAGTCTTGTTGGATGGGGTTCTTATTTCCATTTTCTGTATTGTTGGCTCATGGGAGCAGAATATTTTGTACTTCAAACATGGTTGTGGAATTAATGGATTATGGTTGTTTATCTTGGTTGCGCTTTGTTATTTCTCATTATCTTGTAGTGTTGGTTCGAGACAAAGCCGAAATTTCTTGGAAATAATATAACATGCACACATGCACCCATGCACTCATATCATACTGCATTTTTCAGGTTTTCTATCAGGTTCTAATTGGGGTCCCTTCCAATTCCAGATTTCTTTTCCAACGACGAAGCTGACTTTCTTACATCCTTACCGCACCAGGAGCAACGAGAGAATCATGGATCAATTCGAACAGAGTCAAGCTGCCCTCCGTAGGGATATGGATGTTATGGGGGAAAGAATGACCCAACTTATGGAGACTCTTCATGTCGTTGTCCAAGGGCAAGAAGAGCTCAGAAAGAGCGTTGCTGGGTTGATCAAAGACACTCCTACCAATTCTGCTGATGGAGGGGTGAAAACTAAGGAGATTCCTGCTGAGGGGATACCGAAGGTAGTGGATGACCACCACGAGGTTATTGACCTTGAACATGATCTTACTGCTGAGTTGACTGAGACTGCTAAGATGTACCAAGCTCTTGAAGAACGTCTTAAAGCTGTTGAAGTTGCTAAAACTTCGAGTTTCGACACCGCTGCTATGTGCTTGGTACCTGGGATTGTCATTCCCCCGAAGTTCAAGGTGCCAGATTTTGATAAGTACAAGGGAGTTACTTGTCCAGAGACTCACATTCGTTCCTACTGTCGTAAGATGGCCGCTCACGCTGAGAACGAACCTCTGCTTATGCATTTCTTCCAGGATAGTCTCACTGGAGCCCCGTTAGAGTGGTATATGAAGCTCGAGAGGTCTAATGTTAGTACTTGGGGAGAACTTGTTGACGCCTTCTTGAAACAATACCACTACAATACTGCTATGGCCCCCAGCCGTGCACAGTTGCAAAATATGTCACAGAAATCTGAAGAGTCCTTTAAAGAATACGCCCAGAGGTGGCGTGAACTTGCTGCTCGTGTCCAACCTCCTCTCCTAGACCGTGAGTTGATTGATTTGTTTATGGGAACTTTGAAGGGGCCGTATCTTCAGCACATGGTTAGTAATACTTCTCCTTCTTTTTCGGATGTGGTCATCATTGGTGAGAGGGTTGAGAACTGTGTCAAAGCTGGTACCATTCAAGGTGTTACTAATCCTAGCAACTCAAGTGGTAATGGTAAGAAGCCGTATTCTGGGTTTGTGAAGAAGAAGGAAGGTGAGACTAGCACTGCTTCTGTTGACCAAAGCCGAGCTCCTGCATATTCTGCTGTTCCACCTCCTTATTATCCGATGCCTTATGCCGTTCCTGGTCCATATGTCCCCCAGGCATATGCTGCCGCTCTCCCACAACCATGGATGGCACCCCAACAGCCTTTCGTACCACAACAACAGGCTGCTGCTCCTCAGAATCGTCAACAGAACCCCAGACCTCAAGGTCAAAGGGGCCCACAAAGAACAAGATTCCAAGATAGGCGTATTGATCCGGTTCCGATGTCATATGCCCAACTCCTCCCTCAGTTGCTTGCTGGCCAATTGGTACAACTCCGTGAACTTGGGCCTCCGCCCAGTCCTCTCCCTCCTGGTTATGATGTTAATGCTCGATGTGAATTTCATTCAGGGGCTCCAGGCCATACTATTGAAAAGTGTAGAGCATTCAAATTGAAGGTTCAGGATCTCCTTGACGACAAGCTTATCTCATTCGCCCCCACTGGTCCCAATGTGCAGAATAATCCTATGCCTCCTCATGCTGGTGCGACCAATGCTATCGAGTTATGTGATGATCAGATCCTAGTAAATGATGTTAATGAGGTAAGGATGCCGCTAGCAGTTATCAAAGAATATCTTATGCAACAAAAGGTTTTGTGTGAGCTACATGACTACTGTTTGCAATGTTCTTCTAACCCTGAGGAATGCACTAGGTTGAAAGAAGAAATCCAGAAACTAATGGACGAAGGTGTTCTTAGAGTGGAAAGGGTCGTTCCTGTTGGAGATGTGGCTACTCTAGAGATACCTTACTATCCTGCTGAGGTGTCAAAGAATCAGAATACTCCTTTGGTCATTCGTGCTCCGAGTACTCCCTTGGTCATTCAGGCTCCGAGGACTCCGTTGGTTATTCAGGTTCCAAATGTTCCTTCGACTCCTTCAACCTCGTCTATTGTTCCCTCTCCTGCGAATGATTCTAAGGCTGTTCCTTGGAGTTATAATGCCGTGTATATTCGAGGGAAGAAGTTTGACTGTCCTCCGGTGGGTACTTCGAGTATCACAAATATTACTGGCACTAGTGGTATTACTCGTAGTGGTCGGATCTTTGCTGCCCCTCCTCCACCTCCTAAAGAGACCAATAAAGAGGCTAGTGCACAAGCAAAAGGAAAGCAAGTTGCTGTTGACCCTCCTGCAACACGCAATGCACAAGATGCCGAGCAACTCTTGAAGATCATTAAGAAGAGCGATTACAAAGTGATTGACCAACTTGATCAGACCCAAGCCAAGATCTCCATCTTGTCTCTCTTGGTGCATTCTGAAGCTCATCGTGATGCTCTGATGAAAGTTCTGGCTTCCGCCCACGTAACTCAAGACATTACCGTGCCTCAGTTTGAAGGGGTTGTGACCAACATTGCTGCTGGTAATTGCTTGGGTTTTTCCGATGACGAACTTCCACCTGAGGGTAGAGCACATAACAAAGCGTTGCATATCTCAGTCAAGTGTCTGGATGCTGTGTTGTCTCGAGTTCTGATTGATACAGGTTCTTCTCTTAATGTGATGCCCAAGACTACTTTGTTTAAATTGAGTATGGATGGGGTTATGATGAGACCGTGCACTATGAGTGTCGGAGCGTTTGATGGTTCTAGAAGGTCCGTAGAAGGGGAAATTGATCTGCCTGTCCTGATTGGTCCTCACATGTTCTATATTGCCTTCTATGTTATGGATATACGTCCTTCATACACTTGCCTCTTGGGTCGTCCTTGGATCCATGCTGCTGGGGCTGTGACATCTACCCTCCATCAGTGTTTGAAATTTGTTGTGAATGACAAGATTGTTGTGATCACTGGTGAAGAGGATTTGATAGTCAATAATCTGGTGTCATACCGTTATGTTGAAGTGGAAGGAGAGATACAAGAGACACCTTTTCAGGCATTAGAGATTGTGTCGGTTGATAAACTCCCTGTGGTTGAGAACAAGAAGGAACTCGGAGCACCCCTCTCGTCTCTGAATGATGCTAAGGCCTTCTTAGAAGCTGGCACTCCCCATAGTGCCTGGGGCAAGCTGATTGATGTTCATGAGAAGCGAGACAAGTATGGCCTTGGGTATCAACCATCTTCTTCTACTCAGCTCAGCATAATTCCTGGAAAGAAGGTGATTCCCCCCATTTCTCAAGTGTTCGTCAGTGCAAGCACCAGTTCTGGAAGTCAGGTTCTCGTCGTGGATGATGATGATGAAGAAGATCTCTCCAGATTCATTTGCCATGCTGCGCCTGGACAGGAGCTCAACAATTGGACTATCTTGGACATCCCCAGAGTCACTTTTATGGAGATGTAATTTTCTTGTTTCGATAAGTCATATGCTTCGCCCTAAGCATTTTGACCACTTGTACAAAGAAGGGCCCCCATGTTGTTTCAATTTGTTTAATATTGAATGAAAATCATATCTTCGCATGCAATTACTGTTCCATTTCTTTCATTTTTGTTTTTTACTTTAAAAAACTTTTTCAAAAAATGGCAAAGCTTTTCTTTTCCCTTTTTCTTTTTATGTGTTGCATTCTAAGGCATAAATCACCCATCGTGCAGATCCGGCTCGAATTCCATCAAAAATGATAATGTTACAGTTCCACGTCTTAATATCCTTGAGAATCCAATTGACCAAGCTGATGAGGATAGTGGGGAAGATTGTGAAGTCCCTGAGGAATTGGCAAGACTCTTGAGACAAGAGGAGAAATCTATTCAGCCACATCAGGAAGCCATAGAAATCATCAACCTCGGTTCAGAAGAAGCAAAGAGAGAAGTCAAGATAGGGGCCGCTTTGCAAGATGATGTAAAGAGAAGGTTGATTGAGCTGCTCCGAGAGTATGTTGACATCTTCGCCTGGTCATACGAAGACATGCCTGGTTTAGACACGGATATAGTTATGCACAGGTTACCGCTCAAACCAGAATGTCCGCCTGTAAAACAGAAACCACGAAGAACTCGACCCGATATGGCTTTGAAAATCAAGGAAGAAGTTGAAAAACAGTTGAAGGCAGGCTTCTTATCAGTATGTGAATATCCTCCTTGGATTGCAAACATAGTACCCGTTCCTAAGAAGGATGGGAAGGTACGTATGTGTGTTGACTACCGAGATTTGAATAGGGCAAGTCCGAAGGATGATTTCCCTCTGCCTCATATTGATGTGCTAGTCGACAACACTGCTCAGTATTCGGTGTTCTCCTTCATGGATGGTTTTTCTGGCTATAATCAAATAAAGATGGCTCCTGAAGATATGACCAAGACTACCTTTACTACTCCGTGGGGTACATATTGTTATAAGGTGATGCCTTTTGGTCTTAAGAATGCTGGTGCAACATATCAACGAGCGATGGTGACTCTCTTCCATGACATGATCCATAAAGAGATTGAGGTGTACGTCGACGATATGATTGCAAAATCCCAAATTGAGGAGGAACACTTGGTATATCTTGAGAAACTGTTTGCTCGGTTGCGTAAATTCAAGTTGAGGCTTAATCCAAACAAGTGCACTTTTGGAGTGCGATCTGGTAAATTACTTGGTTTCATTGTGAGCCAACGAGGGATTGAGGTCGACCCTGATAAAGTGAGAGCAATACAGAATATGCCAGCACCAAAGAATGAAAAAGAAGTTCGAGGGTTCCTTGGGAGATTGAATTACATAGCCAGGTTCATTTCTCACCTCACTGATACTTGTGAACCCATCTTCAAACTGCTGCGCAAAAATCAAGATATCCGTTGGGATGATCGTTGTCAGGAAGCCTTCGAAAAGATCAAACAGTATCTCCAAGAGCCACCAATTCTCATGCCTCCAGTTCCTGGGAGGCCGCTTCTTATGTACTTAACTGTGCTTGAAGGATCTATGGGGTGTGTGCTGGGCCAACATGACGAGTCTGGTCGAAAAGAGTGCGCCATTTATTACCTGAGCAAAAAGTTTACCGATTGTGAATCCCGCTACTCACTACTCGAGAAAACTTGCTGTGCTTTGGTATGGGCTGCTCGCCGACTGAGGCAGTATATGTTGACTCATACCACTCTATTGATCTCCAAAATGGACCCGATAAAGTACATCTTTGAAAAGCCGGCTCTTACAGGAAGACTAGCCCGATGGCAAATGCTTTTATCAGAATATGATATCCAGTATGTCACACAGAAGGCCATCAAAGGGAGTGTCCTTGCAGATCATCTTGCTCATCAGCCATTAGAAGAGTATCAGTCAATGAAGTTTGACTTTCCTGATGAGGATATCATGAAACTGGATGATGATGAAGGACCCGAACCAGGGGAGCGATGGACTCTCACGTTCGATGGTGCATCAAATGCTATGGGCCATGGTATTGGGGCAGTTTTGACTTCTCCTCGTCAAACTCACATCCCTTTTACAGCTAGAATATGCTTTGATTGCACGAACAATGTCGCAGAATACGAAGCCTGCATAATGGGTCTCGAAGCAGCCATTGATATGAGAATCAAGATCCTTGAGGTTTATGGGGATTCTGCCTTGGTTATACATCAAGTGAGAGGTGATTGGGAGACACGACACCCCAATTTAGTTCCTTATAAGGACTATATCTTGGAGTTGCTGCCCGCTTTCGAGGAAATCACTTTCAATCACATCCCCCGAGAGGAAAATCAATTGGCAGATGCTTTGGCTACTTTGGCGGCCATGTTCAGAGTTAGCTCCCCTAAAGAAATGCCGGACATAACGATCCTCCATTACAAGGAACCTGCCCATGCATTCCCTGCCCATTGTCTCACTACTGAAGATGTGTATGATGAAAAGCCATGGTATTACGACATCAAGAGGTATGTTGAGAAGCAAGAGTATCCCGAAGATGCTACGATTGGTGATAAGCGAACGCTTCGGAGGTTAGCATCCAAATTCTTCTTGTCAGGAGACGTCCTGTACAAAAGAAACTATGATTCAGTTTTGCTCAGATGCGTGGATAGACACGAAGCAGAATTGATCATGCGGGAAATTCATGAAGGATCCTTCGGAACTCATTCCAGTGGACATTCTATGGCCAAAAAGATCTTGCGAGCAGGATATTACTGGATGACGATTGAAAGTGATTGTTATGTGTACGTGAAGAAATGTCACAAATGTCAAGTGTATGCTGACAGAATTCATGTTCCTCCGACTCCTCTGAATGTCCTGACATCGCCTTGGCCCTTTGCTATGTGGGGCATAGACATGATCGGACGGATAGAGCCACAAGCTTCAAATGGACACAGATTTATTCTTGTTGCTATCGACTACTTCACCAAATGGGTTGAAGCTGCTTCTTACAAGAACGTAACCAAGCAAGTCGTTACCCGCTTCATCAAGAAGGAGATCATATGCCGATATGGGGTTCCAAACAAGATCATCACTGATAACGGGTCCAATCTTAATAACAAGATGATGGCGGAGTTGTGTGAAGAGTTCAAGATTGAACATCACAATTCGTCACCCTATCGGCCAAAGATGAATGGCGCAGTCGAAGCTGCTAACAAGAATATAAAGAAGATTGTCCAGAAGATGGTTAGAACGTATAAAGATTGGCATGAGATGTTGCCATTTGCTTTGCATGGCTATAGAACTTCTGTCCGTACTTCAACTGGGGCAACCCCCTTCTCTCTCGTCTACGGTATGGAGGCCGTACTACCTGTCGAAGTGGAAATTCCTTCGTTGAGAGTCTTGATGGACGCCAAACTCGATGAAACAGAATGGGTTCAAACGAGGCTTGATCATCTCAATCTAATTGAGGAGAAACGCTTATCTGCTATCTGCCATGGCCAGTTGTACCAAAAGAGGATCAAGAAAGCGTATGACAAGAAGATTCGGCCTCGAGAATTCCACACAGGTGACCTAGTCGTAAGGAAGATCTTGCCAATTCACACTGATCCAAGGGGCAAATGGACTCCCAACTATGAGGGACCATACATTGTGAAGAAAGCATTTTCAGGTGGTGCTTTAATCCTGACAAAGATGGATGGGGAAGACGTTCCGCTTCCAGTCAATTCAGACTCAGTCAAAAAATACTACGCATAAAAGACCCGCTAGGTCGACGTACCTAGGCAAAAATAAGGGCATCCCGGCAAACCAAAAGGGTTTGGGCAAAAATTAGGGATAAAACAAAAAAAGAATAACCCGCTAAGTTGAAAACCCGAAAGGGCGACTTAGGCAAAAAGGGGCATCCCGCTGGATTGAAAACCCGAAAGGGCGATCCAGGCAAAAGTTAGGGATCAAAAGCGAGAGGCTGCAGTCTGAATATCTTTCACAAAGACCACCATACGCCCTTGACAGAACGGATGGATCAATCCAACCATTACCCTTCTGAAGCAAAGCATTGGGAGGATCGAGGATATGGGAACTGTAGCAATATCAGTTTTAATGGAAATCCGAGCATTTCTCTTTGCCATTTTGCTCTTTGCGTTTTATTTTCTTTTTTCGCAACTACCTCATTTAGGAGTTGCTTCCCTGTACAGAAGCCTATTCACAGGCATTCCATCAATAAAATGATCTTTTGATGCAAAAGCTTTCTTTCTTTCTTTTCATTTTTACGCATGCGAGGTGTGATTTAATTCGTTATTAAACATTGCATTGAAAGCGTGGGGGCAATAATCACAAAATCAAAACGAAACATGATGTTACATAAACATAAAAGTGTTCTAAGGGGCACCTTTTGCACCCAAATGTTGTTTTCTGTGCAGGTTGCAGGTTCTAGCCATCATCTTGGCTCATGATGTGTCACAAAGGTCATCATCATCCCGCGTGAAAGTTCCAGAGTATAATTCATCAGTACTGGTAAGCACGGGGCACCTGAAAAAGTCCATATCCCTCTTCCACATGGCAGACGAAGAGTGGTCTCTCAAAACTCGTGATTCCCCAAGCAGCTTAGGATGTAAGGAAAGTCGAGCAAAATCATTTCATCCCCAGCAGGGCTATGTTCCAACCCTCAACGCAGTTACCAATAATCTTTGGCACTGTAGGGTTCCAATATCAATTCACAATGATGGTTCAAGATCACAAGCAACGGACCCCAGTGATCCCACTCCTCCGCCTCACCAAAGCCTTTATTTGGCACCTTGCATATAGTATTCATTGCATTCATGTTGCATCCTCAAAAGCGTAGCATATCCGTTAAAGCGGATCATTACGCCATAGAAAAATTCAAACATGCATACAAAGCATAAGCCAGACAATACAAATCGTCCCTCAATCAAGACGATGATACATTCCCACATAAAAGGTTGTCCTTACAAACTTCGACTGGTATCTGCTGCCACATCACAGACATTCCCGAACCATGGTGCCGATACGAGGTATCCTCAGTTTCTGACGAACGTCTGATACAATGTCTTCCTTTGTCCCCTGATGTTGAGTCGATGTTGAGTCATAGATCGCCACGAGATCTTATTCCTCCTAGAGTGTGGAAGATCGCACGAGATTTTCCTTCGATGTTGAGTCATAGATCGCCACGAGATCTTATTCCTCCTAAAGTGTGGAAGATCGCACGAGATTTTCCTTCGATGTTGAGTCATAGATCGCCACGAGATCTTATTCCTCCTAAAGTGTGGAAGATCGCACGAGATTTTCCTTCAATGTTGAGTCATAGATCGCCACGAGATCTTATTCCTCCTAAAGTGTGGAAGATCGCACGAGATTTTCCTTCGATGTTGAGTCATAGATCGCCACGAGATCTTATTCCTCCTAAAGTGTGGAAGATCGCACGAGATTTTCCTTCGATGTTGAGTCATAGATCGCCACGAGATCTTATTCCTCCTAAAGTGTGGAAGATCGCACGAGATCTTCCTTCGATGTTGAGTCATAGGTCGCCACGAGATCTTATTCCTCCTAAAGTGTGGAAGATCGCACGAGATCTTCCTTCGATGTTGAGTCATAGATCGCCACGAGATCTTATTCCTCCTAAAGTATGGAAGATCGCACGAGATCTTCCTTCGATGTTGAGTCATAGATCGCCACGAGATCTTATTCCTCCTAAAGTGTGGAAGATCGCACGAGATCTTCCTTCGATGTTGAGTCATAGATCGCCACGAGATCTTATTCCTCCTAAAGTGTGGAAGATCGCACGAGATTTTCCTTCGATGTTGAGTCATAGGTCGCCACGAGATCTTATTCCCTTTTCTCCTGTTGAACGAGTTGATCGCCACGAGATCTTCTCGATGTCAAGTCATAAGATCGCCACGAGATCTTATTCCCTTTTCTTCTGTTGACGAGTTGATCGCCACGAGATCTTCTTTCGATGTTGAGTCATAGATCACCACGAGATCTTATTCCTTTCATTCCTGATGTTGAGTCGTAAATCGCACGAGGTCTTTTTCTTTCGATCATTGTTTCATACTACCATTCTATTTGAAAACCCCGTGTCGGCACCGACACCACGTTACAAGCTATCACCGTTCATCCAACTATTCACTGTATATTCTTCCACCAGAAAAGCAAAAATAAATTCCTCTTTCCCCAGCAGATATCAAAACAAAAAATAAGGATACCATTTACACCATCTTCTCTTTAGGACAAATTTCTGGTACTTTGATATTTAATCTTCTTCTACCTCGAATGTTCGAAAGACTAGCGTCAATCTCACCTTCGAGTTTAAGACGATTAAATAGGGGCAGCTGTCATACCCCAAATTTGTCCTACCCTTTAACTTCTAACTGGCTTTAGCTTCGCATTTCATCTGCATACCTTCCATTAGGTCATCTAACATAGATCATGCATTCATTAGTCAATACAAAACACGGGATCGATGATTTTGGAAAGATTGAGGTTCCTTTATGGCTTTGGGGCCCCCACTTCAGATAAACTTATTTCAATGGGTTCTTCTGTGATTGAATTATGGAATTAGAGTTGTGGATCATGAATATTGTGGATTTCCTTTTCATTAAGCTTCAAAGTCATTCTTCGTTCATATTCATCAAATTCAATGGTTAAGGGTTTATTTCCCTATTTTTGTGATGATTTAAAGGATGTCGCTCATTAGTGGAATTACAAGCCAATTACAAGTTACGTTAAAAGAAAAGGGCCCCAAAGAAGAGTTTTGTTTTCATTCATAAGTTTAGAAAAGGTGCAAATTAACAAAGGCCCCATCATTCTCTCAAATGGTATTCATCACTTTCAAGCAATCCAAGGTTCACCTCATCAAAATCCATATTCACTCATCATTCAAGTAACTTCAACATTCATCACAAAAATAATTGTTCATACATGTACATATGCCCCGAAAGTCGGTTACATTTACAATTCGAAGTCACTACAAGCCCCATTCATTACAAATACATCATAAAAAGAAATTACAAAAAGGAGGTACACTTCATTTGCAGTCAAGCTACAAAACCATTACAAAGGTCCTCAGCCAACTACAAGCAAGAGAATATTCTAACAAGGTTAATGGCCCTAAAACTATAATATGTTCTTCATCATCCTCCTAGATGTTGCCTTGCTGTTGTCAAACCAAACCACACGGTCTTGCTGACTCCGAACCTACAAAACCAAAAGGAAAGGTTTCATACTTGCATTAACCACAACAAACATGTTCCAGCCACAGTTACATTCAAAAGACAAAAGCGTAGTACATTGCATAGCATGCTCAGTTCCGCACCATTTCAAAGCTAATTCTCACGGCTTTGCTAATCATACTAAATTCATGACAGTTTTGAAAACTAACAGAGCTAGCCTCCAACAACAGCAGATTTCAGCAGTTGACTCACCCCGATTGATGGCGTTATAATACTGATAGTAACCGTACCAATTAACCAAACTCCCATCAAGTCTAACCACCCCTGCATCATACAAATCCACCAGAAAAAACCCGTTGCAAACCTGCATACGTTCACAGCATCACAATCAAAACCATACCAGCAGCCTGCACATTAACATTCAAACCATGGACCAGTACCGTACAGTCATACAAAAATCAATAAACTTGTCCAAATGCATTCATACAAGAAAATCCAGCCATATTCAAATAAACTAATAAGCCCAATAGGTTGCACCGGTCATCATATTCATTGCGACCCCGCACTTATAGTCACTTAGCATACCATACATTCTTGCTGATCCCATCAAGATGGAAAGCCAGCAGCAACCCCGCCTTAACCCCCAATAGTTTGCAAACCTATAACTACCAAAATCACCTAAACTCAGTCGCCGTACCTGCACTCAATAACTCCATGCTTCACATCCCATCTCTTTTTGAGCCTCCCGTATGCCCTGCAAAACACATATTCAAGCCAGCGCATCAGTCCCACAAAGTTCATAAACTTCAACTACAAAGGGCCATAAACCGGCACAACTTCAAACCTGCAGCGGCAGCCACAGGATCAGTTTATTGAGGTTCATAAAATCAAATGTACCAGCTTGCATCAGTGAGTAATAAACCAAGTTCAGATCCGCTTAGAACAGTTGTGGAATTAAAGTCAATTACCGTACGAAGCATACCACTTCGCCCAACAATACCCATGGTAGCACCAACTCATACCTGCATAAAAGAAGAAGGAGAATCAAAAGAGACATGTTAGCCCCATATTCAAGGAATTGAAAACTATGCACTAATTCTGAGTCCCACACTCAAAAATCAGAAAAAGACACTGCAAGTTCAAGCAAAGTCCCACACTCAAAAATCAGAAAAAGGCACTGCAAGTTCAAGCAAAGTCCCACATCTAAAAATTCCTAATGATTGCCCAATCATTGTCCTATAAAACCAACTCCACCCACCCATGAGCTGACACCTAAGCACTATCAGTCCTCTCCATTGTCTCGCTTGTAGACTTTGAAGGAAAGATCGTGAAAACTCAGTTCAAACGCTCTCACCACCACCCTCACCACCACCATACGCACATTCATAAGGCTGTTAAAGCTCATCACTAGAGCTTTGGCAAGCTTGTGCTCAGCCCCTCTCCACTCTCACTCTCACGTCAACAACGGCAACAACAATCATCATCTCTCAGCTCTCGATCACTCACGGCATATAAATCACAAAGAAAAAGAAGAAAGTAGAAAATAGAAGAAGAAGCGAAGAAGAGAATCGTAGAAAGGAATTCGAAGATCAAAAAAGGCGGTGAAGGCATTACCTGGATTTCGAGCAATTGTTTCTGGCATTTTCTTAGCCATTTGAGCGTCTTCAAGAACCGTCATCGCAGGTAAGTTCTTCAATCGCTCGCTCTTGGGCATTATCTGCTTGATTCTTGACACCGTTATGTAGAATAAGTCTCCACAGTCGCTTACCCTAAGATTTCATGACTTGATTACGTTCCTGTGCGGTTTAATTCGAATTCTAGAACTTAGGGTTTCATAATGAAGCTATTTGATTCGGTGAAAGGGAGAGTTTTTTCGTGTAATCCGTTGATAGAATCAGGCTCGGAATGTGATTTTGGGATAGGATCATGTAAGAAGGTTGCCGATTCAGAGCCATTTCGCGGCGGCTGTGGTGGTGAAGGCCGCCGGAAGTTAATCGCGTGAAGGAACGAGAGAGAGGATTCGAGAGGACTCCAATAGGCACATCTAACCCTAAATCCCTTTTCTTTTATTTTCTTTTTTAATTTGCTTTAATAATCTGATAATTGAAAAATGACAATAAAATCTGAATCAAAACAAATCATCTTGGGCCGAAACTGCTAGCTAACACCCCAATGGCCCAACGCACCACCATCTTCTTTTACAAACAAAAATCTGATAACAAAAAAACACCTTGGGCCTTGACCTGAGTGGGCCACACGCCCCAATTACTCTTCTCACCACATGTTTTCAGCCTGCACCCCCTTATTTTTGACTTTGATCTTAATTAGTTTTTTACTTTTATTTTCTTTAGTAATTGAACTAATTGTTTTTTCTACTAATCATGTTTTAGATTTTAATCCACCTTGTGACATATAAAAAATGACATTAAAAAATGCATAAAAAAATATTATTTCTTCTACCAATTTTAGTTGAAGTTTCTTCTTAGACTTTTAATACAAATCTCCTTCATAAAAATGACATAAAGAAGATATTAGTTTAGTCTAACTTTCTTTTAATTTCTAATCAAATTTTCTTCATAAAATCAACATAAAAAAAATAATAGTACTTTTAATTCACTTTTGTGCTATATTTTGACTTGTTCTTTTATGCTATTTTCAATATTCTATTTTGTGCCTTTAATTTTCATGTGTCTTTTATTCCTAACCTTAGGTAGAAACCATGATAACATTAGATAGAAATTCCCACTCTTGCATTCTTTTCCTTTTCAACCTTAATCCATTTAAAAAATACTTGAATAAACTCCCATAAAAAATACCAAGAAAACTCATAAAAAATGACTAATAAATACTTTGACTAATAAAAAGGGAATGGAAGCTTGTAACTTCTCTTGCTTAAGGGATGTTCGAGTGCCTGGAGCTCCCTTGCTTAAGGGTTCCATTCAGGCGTAAGTTCCCAACTCCTAAAAAACACAAACCAAAGAGTAACTCGAGTTTCCCTTGCTTAAGGGATTTCCTCGAAACACTCAAACTCTCTCTCTCTTCTCTCGCTTTCTTAAGGGCACCGTTATTTCCGCTCCATTGCATCCTAGGCTGTCCCCTTGTGCAAGAGCGCGAACGTTAACGCCGCCCAACTAAAAAATACAAAAACAAACAGAAACTATGGAGCCGAACTACGGCGCTCTGATTCCCGAAAGGGATACGTAGGCATCAAGTCGCGGGGCTTGAACGAGCACAACTATTTATAAACCTTATTTTCCCCGTGTTTCTTTTCTTTCATTTGCATGCATTCCCTTAGTAATTAAGCTTTAGATTTATACACCCTTTAGATAGCAACAAACATAGGTGGATACCATCGAGTACGATGGGCGTGAGGGGTGCTAGTACCTTCCCCTCACGTAACCGACTCCCGTACCTTATCTCTGGTCGAAAGACCTTTTCTTATCCATTCCTTATTCCAGGTTTTCTGATATTCCTTTCCCGCCTTGGGATAAATATATTGGTGGCGACTCTGTTCACATTTCGCGAGCGTGCGACACCTGCACGTTACCAACAAAGGATAACATTCAAACAAAAGGGTGAGAATTCCAATTATTATAAATAAACATAATATGGGAAATGTAAAACACAACAAGAATACATTTCAAGAATTCATCACTCTTCACATATACATGCATTCATATACAACATATCAAGATTCGCATGCTTAGCTCATTCAATTCCAAGCGATCAAACATGGTTTTTAAACAATGTACATAATGATATTTCACCAACATATAGATTATATGTACATATTCTTTCCAACAACATTCACAACGTAACAATTGTATACCAACATAATCATATTCCAAATATACAATTATCTTCACATAATCGCTTATACACGTTTTTCCAAATATATATAGACATGTACACAATTCACCATCACATTATAACATTCACTTCACAATCACAACAATTCAAAATGCAACTCAATATGCGACTCAACATTATGCATATGCATGTGGTACCAATTGGAGTAAAACTCCATCGTCGCTATTGCCTCTTGGGCCATCTTCACTTTGCCATTTTCAGGCCATCGTCGCTTTTGCCATTTTCAGGCCATCGTCGCTTTTATGCAATGGATGCGACTCAATGATGCACATCCACAAACACAACATTCATAATACATAACAACATCGTCTAAAAATCATCAATTCAATGCCAAGATTCAATGGCAACAACATCATTACTTTTATAGTAATTCGTCACTTCTCAATCACGTCACTATGTTGTACCATCATACAACATTATTTCACTTTGCAATACATCATAATACAACTCATCAACATTGACCATAGGGTCTACGACTACAATAACAAACTCCACATACTAGCAACAACGACAACAAATTCATCATGTTAACAACAAACATCACATTACACAAATCAAGTAACGAAATAACACGATTAGTTCAACTTCTTAATTAAAAGAATTTTTATTGTTAATTCATTACAAGGCATCATTATCAGCTCATACAGATCGAATACGTACAACTAATTGCATATAGCATACAACATCATTATCAATTCATACATATCAAACACATACAAAAGTATAAGTCATATTAAATAATCTTTTAATGATTTTCAATCCATTATTTTAAGATAGGGATTTATTTTAGCTTTCCAATGGTCCAAACGGCGCATAAAAAGGAGTTACGGATCAAAAGATACAACAAGTAAAAGTTTCATAAAATTTCACACAACAAGGTTCGCTTAGCGGGCTCAAGCGCGCTTCACAAAAATAAATCCAGAATTCGCGTCTCCACTTATCGGACCAGCTCCGCTAAGCGAGCTCGTGAATTATGCAGGGGCCACTTAGCGGACCAGGGGCCGCTTAGCGGTTGCGCGATTATGCAGAAAAACAACAGTGATAACAGACATGTGTAACCATACTTCCACCACCCAAACCCATTCTCAAACAACAATTAAAGGCATATACAATCAATATTTAACATCATTCATCATCAAAAACATAACACAATTTCATGGAAATCTATCATAAACCCTAACAATTTCCATTCACACAATCATGGAAAATCAACATCTAATCAAAACCCCAAATCCTAAATCATGCACTTACTAACCCAACAACCATTACCCAATTATATAGACTTATAATGACTTGGATTCACACCCTTAACTTGAATCTCTATTCCTTCCTCTTCAAGAATCTACTCCCCTCTCTCTCTCTCTCTCTCTCTCTCTCTCTCTCTCTCTCTCTCTCTCTCTCTCTCTCTCTCTCTCTCTCTCTCTCTCTCTCTCTCTCTCTCTCTCTCTCTCTCTCTCTCTCTCTCTCTCTCTCTCTCTCTCCTCTTTTCCCAAATTAAAGTTATGAAATAATTCTCTAAAACCCTAACACTTTTACTATCTCTTTTCTTAATGGGCTTGACCCGCAAACCAATCTCATGTTCTATATAGGCCCAATTCATTAAATCTCTCTAATAACCCAATTAAGCCAAATAACACAAACACACATACAATTAAATATTCAAATAATCATTATATCACATAATAACTAAATAAACAAATAATTATTAAAAACACCAAATAATATAATTACTAATATAATTAATAAAAATTCTAATAAAAATCGGGATTTTACAACATCTCTTTCCATGTTCAACTTAGAATAAGACTGCATTTAATGAAAAACATGCTCCACCATTTTGTCTGACATGTCATCAACATACATGACATCCTCCAGCAGCTGAACATCTTAATCAAATGTCAAAACTTCTTTTGACATTTTTATTTCAAGGTCTATCCCCCTCTAATACAAGTACTTCCACTTCAGCACAATATCCTCATAATGGGGAGACAAGTTGTATATGGAAGAAATAGAAACATTTGTGGGAATCTTGTTGCTATCAACTATTTCTTTTATGAGATTGTTTTTATGTGGAAGACGAATACTCGACCTTAAACAATATGTCGCATCTTGTGTCCGAGCACTCGAGGATAAGATGGAAGTGCACCAATTCACCCCTTTTTGTCTGATTTTGAATAAAATATCTTTGGGGGAAAATGAATAATCGAGCTTCAACAAAGTGTACACCTTGCGTTCAATTATTCGAGGATAAGATGAAAGTGCATCCATTCACCCCTTTTCATCCGAGTTTATGATTAATATTTTTTTGTGGAAGACGAATAATTGAACTTAGACAAAGTGTACACTTTGAGTCCGATTATTCGAGGATAAGATGGAAGTGCATCCATTCACCCCTTTTCATCTGATTTAATTGCCCAATTTCATTTAATTTTAATCACTCTTACATTTTCTGATTGGACTAAAGTAATGGCATCTTTGAAAAATGACTTTTTTGCACAACCTTTCATATTCTATCATGAGCACCACAAATAATGAATGTATGGCCAATGTTCAATGCAGACATTTCAGAAACATCTCTTCCTTTTCCGCTTCCCTTCTTCTCTCATCCTTTTTCTTTTTATCTCTACTAGTCAGAGACCCGTGTTGTCGCCCGGGTGCATTTTTTGAGATCTAGATTTTTATGATTGAAACGAAAAATGTCAAGTAAATTTTTTTGTCCAAAATACATATATAAGATGGAATTTTTTTGTCCAAAATACATATATAAGATGGAAATGAACCATTTAAAAATTTATATAGTAATAACATGTTAGTAGTATGAAAAATATATTTTAAATTAAAATAATGATACATAAAAAAATATTTGCAGGCCTGAAAAAATTGAGGTAATGCATGGTATTAAAACTCAGTAAACTGCAACTTGATAAGGTAATGCATAGAAACGGTTAGGTTGTTGCAATAATTAGAAGTCATAAGAAAGTAAGAATCTTCACCTAGTTGGCTCTTTTGCTCCAGCCATCACGTTACCACTTTGTGTTGATATATTAACAACTTCATTAGGTTCATTTCTATTCAAATTGATGGCAAGATTTGATACTGCCAATTGTTTCTTAGGCCTCCCACGAACTTGTTTGGGATTCACCGTACTGTTGTTTTAAGATATCCAGGCCAAGAAATATTAAAGCAAGACTATAATGGGAATTTCTACACATGCTAATTTCCTTTCCAAATGGATGTTTACAAATGGAAAAACAGTGAGCATATGAACCTTACATGGGATCACGGGAAGAACTTTATGCCTCGTAGAATTTGATGTGTTCCAAAGAATAGTGATGTTGGCCATTTTCCATATAAGAAGTCTCACCATTTTGAGTCGAAGAATCCGTAGAAAACTTAGACAGCAAATTTGTTCCTAATGAATCTATATGCGCTGACTTTATGTTTTTTCGAAAAGCATGTCTATTCATGCTAGGTAACCTTGAAATCGTGCACTTAGCATAATACCTTCTTCCACAATTTGTGCGATTGACTTTTGGTTTTGAACGGAGGGAGTCAGCTCAGCCAGAGGTTGCCTCATTGTGAAGCAATTAGGAGAATTAAGACCGGCATTTAATGCAACATTTTGGTGACGACTATGTCTTTGATGCTTCGGACGATTTTCTTTCATGATAAACGATCTTCTTGCTCTTGCCTTTTTCCCCAAGCTATTTGGGTCAAAATTGTCCATAATGGAGAGAGTATATATGATCTGACAGAGTCTATCAAAAAGGTGATGTTGAACTTGGGTGTTAGTAATCACATTATTGGCTACATCATCTATTAAAAACTCTAAGCAGGAACATAAAATTGATGTTAACAGAAATAACAAATGACTACATAGAATGTCGCATAGAAAGTGATTCAGAAACAACAAAATTTACAATGATGTAGCCATTTAATGTCAGACCTTTGTTGTGGCAATTAAACTAAGAAGCACATATGCACATATCAACTGCTTATAAGTGGATGGGAGACTGGTAGAATAAATGGCAACTTAACAAACATTTCCGATATGTATTTCACCAACAAAGATGCACAAAATATAACATGCTTTGTGCACCTAAGTGTCGCAACGTAAGAATGATGCACAAACTCACACTTGGTACCATATAAAAGATATAATGTAGAAACTTATTTTCCTTGTGAAGAAAGTCAATAGTGTGTGGCAATAGTTATGAAAAAGAAACAAAGCTACAATTTAGAAGCAATACCTGTATTGCAGAGATCAGTTGGTGAAGATCATACACATTGTTACTAAATTGCAAAGGAGATTAGATTAATCAATCCCATGTAAAATCCATATTTTCTAAATAAAAAATAGATATGTAATATTAAAGCCTATATCCATTTAAAATTTATTACATAAAATATTATAAAAGCAATGGCGGGAATTTGTGAAAGTAGTAAATTTTAATTCATTTTCGTGTATCAGAATTTGCAAGCTGAATAGTATAAAAATACTTATCCTTAGTCAATAGTATTTCACCAAGTTGGTTAGTACCTAACGATATCGTCTGTTTGGCCATCTTGGCCTATATTGAGTATGCTAATTATCAACTTTATTTGCAACAGAAAAAGCAGTATGTGCAGCGTACCAGTCAACCACGATTTGTGGGAAAAGTATGGATATTTTAGTACTTAATGTGACTTTACACCATAAAGTTAATTATAAGCAGATGAGCTGTCGAATAGATTGGAGGTTGGTACTGCAACTAAGTAGTACGGCAATGAAGGAGTCCTGCAAATAACACATTGCATTTAAGGATGATTTGACATGGAGTTTGAGAACTTGCCACAAATTTGCAGCTTGTCAGAATATATAGATATCAGTTGTTGCAGACATATACATAAAATAACACTACTTCCGGTTCCCAAAGTAATAAAGCAAAAGCATTTTTACTCTATATGCTAAGTTAGCAAGTAGCTATCTTTATAAAAAAAACTCTAATTTTTCTGCACAAATAGGAAGTAGCAATAAAAAAAGAAGCTGCACTATTTAACCCTTAGTGAGGACACGGGCAAAGTAGGACTATGCAAAATTTAAAGGGTAGCAAGTTGTCTAGTTTTTATATAGTAGACAAAATTGCACAAAGTTTTATTTGAGGATTATGTGTACATCAGTGATTTATGTGAATTACCAATCATCCAATATTAGTTTGTCAAAAAGTGGTGGATGATATATATTTTTATGGCTGAAAAATATAGCGATGTGCATAATACAGAAATTTGCTACATATATAATGCTGCATATATAGTGACCAGCGTAATACAGAAATCTTGTACATACATAATGCTGCAATAATAGATTGGATTATGGGTGGAAATATAGTGAACCTCATAAATGAAGCTGACATAATAGATTCATTACAGAAACATAGTTGATCAGTTAAGTAGTACAACATCAGATCTTTGTTAAAAAAATGCATATTTTCACCCCGAAACAGTTAGAATTCCAAACATGTTGGAATCATTCAGTACAAAAAGGGTGTGAAGACAATTATGCATTAAAAGAAATAGGGTTTTTTACATAGGACCCCTAATCACTCCTTCTTTATATGCTTGACCTTTCTTCCAGGCTTGACCTTAGTGGCAGATTGTTTTGGAGTTAGCTCTTCGGCCTCAATAAGTTCATTGATCGATGTTGATATAGCAACCCTCTTGACAGGGGTGCTATTGGAGCTTGTGGAAGGACTCCAAGCTTGGCTTGCAGCAGCTGATGGTTGAATAGACATTGACGGATCAGCCTCAAGTGTCATCTAAGGATGAAATAGAAATTACATTAGCAAGTTCGTATAAGAGCGAGTAACTAAATAAAAGGAAAAAATTGAATAGGTGGTATTTGATTCTTACAATTGGTTCTTTTGGATGATTGTTTGGATCAGAAGTTGTGATGTCAACAACATAAGCAAGATTCAAAAACGTGAAGAAGTTACTTAAGGCTACATACAATCGATCAGCACATGTATCAATACTTAAGAAGTTAGAAAGGAAGATGGCTTACTTTGTAACCGGTTCCATTCTTTAACTCCACAGTGACAATCCACTATCCCGTTAACTGATCTGATAGAAGTCTTGCAGCCGGGGCAAGATTCAAAAAACCATCCAAACCTCGAAGCTTTGAATCGTATGGTAGTTCCAATAGTTGTTGCGAAACAATCCTAATAATAGAAAAATCAAACAGTGAAACAAACCACGAAATACCTTAATAAATATTTAGAATGAACAATTACAAAAAAAGGACTACCTTTCCTCCTTCATAAATTTCTCGAATACTCTTGACCTCGTTACGGCTAGTCCAGTTTTGGTTTGTGGATTGAATGGAGGAATCACAAGTTAGTGATAGGGAAAGAGTTTGTGCATTTGTCAAATCAGTGGATCCAAAACTGTAATAGTTAACCTTTACTCAATAAAAAAGCCTGCTAGCGGTGTTATAAAGATTACAGTGAGAAGGTAGTATCAAAAGGACTGATAAATTAGCAAAGGTTTAACCTTTACTCAATAAATACCATCTGTAGTGTCAAATATTCACATAAAAATATGTTTGCATTAAAGGCCCGCTAGCTAGTATGAAAAAGTAACAGTTCGCAAATAGTCATTGTTTACTCATAATAATCGTTGTTATAAAGATGTTACCAACAGGTAGTATAAAAAGGACTGAAAAAAATGTAAAGATTTAACCTCTATTCAGTCTAACCATGTAAAGATCTGATAAAACCATATATATTGGAAGATATTGAGAAATTTCAACAGTGAGATTTGAGCAATGTTCTTACCTCTAACCAAATCTCCAGATCTGTAAAACTAACCCAACAATGACCCATCAAAAATGCTAAACGAAAATGGTTTTGAGATGAGGATAAGAAAATGGGGTGGCAGAATGGGGCGGCAGCGGTTTAGGGTTTGAGGTGAAAACAAAGAGCAAAAGAGGTAAACGGGAGAGAGAGAAAGGAAAAGTTTCATAAAGTAAAATCATAAAGTAATGCTCAGTAATGCTCTCGTTTTCTCAGAGCATGTCGTCGCTTGTCCGAGAAAAATCATAAAGTAACATCAAAAACAAACATGAGTAGTGTTTGCTATTCAAACCTGCCGGTGAAGAAACGACGAACAGGGCAAGGATACGGTGGTGAACAAAGATGAGTAGTGTTTGCAGGGAGGTAGTGTTTGCTCTGTTGTGTGGTTCCCAACGATGAAAAGAAGTTCTGCAGAGGAGTGGGTATAATATTGATTGCAGGGAAACGAAAAATGCTAAAAAGTTGAATGGAAGTACAAAACTATTTGGGTTTGTCCAATGAGAATCATACAAATGGCAAAGACCAATTTTTAATTTGTTAATTACTTAGATAGCCTTTTGTTAGTGTAAAAATTTTATGATGGAAGGGTATATTAGTCAGTTTGGGCAACATTATAGTATTGGGTAGATAGTTGATGATTGATCTGCTTTATTCTTCCACGTCATCTTCCTTCTTCCTCTCTCTCTCTCTCTCTCTCTCTTCCGTCTTCTATTCTTCCTTTTATTTTTCTTCCTTCATCCTCTATTTTTTTAATCCATGATGCATGCATTCATTTTCCATAAAATCGAGAGTGAGTGATGTATCGATATAAAATCAAAGGGTTTTAGGTTGAAGAATGTGTGAGTTCGGTTTCAGTTGAAGCAATAATGGAGAAAAAATGAGATCTATGGGACGACTCAGCTCTCATCAAAGGTTTTTAGGTTGAAGAAGATGTGTTGTTTACAATAGCTTTCCCTTAGTCTGGATTCTTAACTTTTATACAAAAACAAACTTCATTCTTAACGGTTGGACCGAGTTGCAGATTCCGGCAATGCTGGTTTAGTGCAAATGCAAGGAAAAATTTTAGATGTTTTGAAAACTGTTCTTATTAGTAAGTTTTTCAATAACTTTTTTTCAATAAGTTTTGTAAAAATTTATTGATGCTTGTATTAATCAATCTTTGTTTTATGAAGCTGATAAGGTTTTAACCAAACATTACTCCTTGGTATTTCCTATAATTTTTGTGTTTCACTTATAATGTTTCACTAAAATCCTGACAAGTATTATATAATTGCATTATTTTTATGAGCAGTTAGTTCTAACAATGGTGAAATTTGGCTCTGGGAACTCAAGTTTTGAGAAAGGATGGTGTCAAAACCATTCAAGATATGGGACATATCAGCATCTCATTAAATCATCTGTTGTTTCAACGCCGATGTCAACATTCAAGATCGTTGGAAGAACAATGCAATTAGATTCTAATATTCTATAATTCTATGTGACATTATTTTTTGATTGAATTTGAACTAAATTGAAATTGAAATTGAGTTGATTTCTTTTGTTAAAAGGGTTGTGTCAGAATTAGCTTCTATGGCTGGTTTTTGCTGTAGATTGTTCCCTTATTCAAGGTCTCAGGCTGCTGGTTTCTCTGGATCTTTTTTGGCCTCTTCGTCTTCTGTGTTCTGCAGCGTATGTGCATCTGTCGGAATTTTTCGTCAGGTGGAGGCTTACATGGTTTTTGTTGGGATGAAATTCAAATGGCAAGAAAGTTGAGGTAGTTGATTTTGAATGTTACCATGATATCAATTTATGCACTATGTAATGAATCAATTGTTGCAAAAGTTTAAGATGTTCGACGAAATATGTGATTAATTTTATATCTAATCTGTTTTGTTGTGTTTGAATGCTTATTTGCATAATGGAAATTCCAAAAAAAAAACTTTAGAAGTGGCTGGAATAATATGCCACCCACTGTTTTTAGTCAGGGTCAATTTCTTTGTGATTTCGATGCTTTCGGATTTTGTATAACCTTGATGGATTGTTCCTAATCATTGTCTATGTTGGTTATTGGTTTGGTTTGTTTGTAGGTGTAATTTTGAGGTTTGAGATGGATGATAGTTATGAAAGATTAGATTGAATATGATCATGATCAAGAAGGTGAAGGGCCTGAAACCTATTTTAATGAACATTGGTTTGGCTTTGGGATTTTCTTTTGCTGGGTCTGAAACCTATTTTATTTCCTTTCAATTTTATGATGAATCTTAACTATTCAAGTTATCATTTTGTTGTAGTTAAATATAATGGTTTATTTCTCTTCTCAAGTCATGAAATTGAAGTTAATTTAGGACCAAATATTGATGCAACATGCTCCGACGACGGATTGAGTAGTGAAAATTATTCTCCCGCACTTACAATTAGCTGCAAACAAAATGGTGATGGAGATGAGTTCCTCCTACCAAAATATATTTGTGGTTTTCTTACCAAAATATTTTGTGTGATTCTATGTTGAATTGGTTCTTATATACTCTCATTTTTCAAAAGTGATAACTGATATTTTGTGAATTCCTTTCACTTTTATCCGACTAACTATAACAGTGTGCAACATGTTATAACAGTGAGGCTGGAAAGGTAATTTTTGTTAGAGTTTTTGTGTTAATTAGTAAGGGATCAGTTGAAGAGGTAATTTTAGAACGTGCTAAGCAAAATATGGGAATTGATGCCAAAGTCATCCACGCAGGCCTTTTCAACACAACATCAACAGGTTTGTGCTCATGCTTTTGCTATGCCTAGGAAATATTTATAAGTTTTCAGTTTTTAGGTGGTGGAGGAAGTGTTTCTTTGAAAAACTTTTTTGTTGGTTGAACATTTGAGCGATGTTCGAATAATACAATTGTATAATTATAGTTTATAAAAATCTACAGTAATAATACATGTGTTGTATGCCAATAAAGTCAAGGTTGTATTAAATAATAATGCTTATTATCTTCTACTTCAGAATGAGATCATTGACCGTCATTGCTTCAATACATTTCTAATCTATTGTTCGTTGACACTTTTTGTACATGTAAGACAATTTCAAACATTTGATATATCTATATAATATTACCTCTACAAATTATCTATAAGCGCCTTTGGTAAGCTGGTTGATGATATCATTCGGACTGAAGAGAGGTCGTAAGATTTTAGATCAATGCAGTGCTTTTAATTTTTCCTTTCACCTTGCTTTCAATCCAACATCAGAGTGAGTTTCACCTATTCTACCTCTTCAGTTGAACATTTTCAGTCAAATTATTGATACATCTTAAGATTTCATTTTAATTTGAGTTATCCTTTGGACAATGTTTCAATCCAAGCATTACTTGTGGGGTGTCTTCACAATAAACCAAACTTCACATCAGACAAATGATATTGCTTGCTGATAGGATTCTTTAGGGTTTTTGTATTATACTATTTTTTAATGGATGATAATATTAAATTATATGAATAATAATTATAAAATTTGTTTTAATAATCTATCATATAAGAAAAGTTTACCTTTTCTTGATCAATGGGACTGTCCACATCAGCTGTTGTCTCCACAATATTCCACATCAGCACCTCAATATTCTATTCTCTCAACCTTCTGTTTCACGTATCTATTCCAATTCCAATTTTAAAAACTGTATCTATTCCAATTCCAATTTTAAAAATTGTATCTATTCCAATTCCAATTTCAAAAACTGTTTCTCACGTTCTCTTTCTTCTACCAAACAATTTCTATTCCAATTCCAAAAACAAAATTTCATTAAGTTACCCAATAACTAAATCTTTTCACAAATTCATTTTATCTCTCACCCATATCTAAATCCCTAACTTCCCATTGAGAATCTCAATTCACCCCAAAACCATAACCATGGTACCGAAACAAAATCAATCGATCACATCACAGAACCCTTGATTCAAGAACCACAAACCAACAATTAAAACAGTGAATTTTTATCCGAACCTGTTCCTGAATCATTTTTTCTAATTCTAATCACTTATTTTTTTTTGTTGTGTTTGAAGGTTGATGATGCCCCGTCGCTGTTTCACCAGTGAAATCTAGAAACAAAGGTAACAACCATTCATATAATTCTGCAGCAGATTTACTGTTCTGTTTTAAATTTTCTTTTAATTTGAATTGATTTTTTAAATTTGCTAAACTACTGAAAGTATTTGATGTTATATAGTTGTTGAATGGTATAACTGATACTATGAAATTTGAAAGTTTTCTCTTTTAATTGATTTGGTGTTCTGATGTTTGTTTTTTATTAGATTGTTTTTATTGCGGTGGTAGATCTGTGGCAACGACAACAGATTTCTAGCGGTGAGTGTGGTGGACGTCGAATTCGAAATGGTTGTTGTGTTTTACCGGCGGTCCGACGATGAGCGTGCTCTGAATGAAATGTTTTACTGCTTCATGGTTAATGGTTTGTTAGATTTAATATTTTTTTTACAAAGTTTTGATTTTTCCTCAAAATTTTATCTGGGCTGTGTTCAATTTTTCATTCTCATAGCTTATTCTCATTCACATTGCGAAATCTGCAGGTGGGTATTGATGCATATTCATGACTTCATAAAGGAGGTGAGTAAAAATCTGTTTTTTATCCAGTTTTGAAATTCACTCATTCATTTTATTGATTTTTTTGATTTGTTTTTGTTTTGGTTTTAGCTTATTTATGCCTTATGGAACTTTGTTTTGATTCTGATAGTGAAAAGAATTGCGTTACATTGAATACTTTATGCATAGAGTGAATCTGCTTCGGTACTATAAAGTAACATCGATTGTTGTTTTTGATGGTGGTAATGTTCCTTGCAAATCAGCAACTGAGAAAGAGAGGAACAAGTATTTGTTTTATTGCTGTTTTTTTAAATTTTTCATTTCAAGTTTTAATATTTGAATCAATTTTTTTTTATGTTTGTGTGAATTTGGTTGTTTTAGGAAAAAGAATGGTTATCATGATTAGGCAATGGCTAAGCTCAAATAAGGGAATGTTAATGCTGCTTCAGAGCTATTTCAGGTTAGGAGCATTTTTAAATTTAAAATTACATACTAAGGACACCAAAAACACGACACCGACACATCATGTTTCCCGAAAATGAAGAAAGTTTGTTCTTTATATACATTCGATTTATCTCTTCTTTTTTTAATGTCATTATTTGTTTTTTTTCTTTTACAATGTTGTGTTGTGTATGATTGATTTCTTAAATATTATGAAACCTTCTCAGATATAAAATCTTTATTTTAGGGTTTATTTTCTATCAATAATGGAGCCGCGATTTTGTTTGATAATCCTCACACCCACGTGTGACCAAACTCTTATGTGGAAGTCCTCCAAAAGATGGTGCAAGATTGGTAGTCTTATAGGATTCAATTATCTTTTCAATTTTCTATTATTGTGAATTAAATGGTTTGGATTGAATTTTTTTTTGTGTTGAATGGAATGGTTTGAATGAAATTGAATTATTTTTATCAGTATAGCTTTATCACTGTTGCTGTTTTGGCTTATTAGTATATTAGTTAAAGTTTCATACATTGATCGTAGAACAACTAGATGAGTTTTACTAAACTTTTTTTGTGTGTATGTTTCAGGAGTAACTCTTCTTTATGGTAATTGTAACTCAAGTAGAAGCAGTGGAAGAAACAAAAATCATTTTTCTATTTTCCTTTTTGTGGCCTTTTGGCTTTTTATCTTTAGAAGTGCATATATTGTTTCGTAAATTTAATATTAATTAGATTTTTTATAACTGTAACTCAAGTAAAAGTAAAAACACAGAAAACGTTTTCCTTTTTGTGGCCTTTTGACTCTTTTATCTTTAGAAGTACATATATTGTTTGGTAAATTTAATATTAATTAGAGTTTTTAATATAATTTATGCTACTTTATGACTAAGAGTACACTCAAATCCTATACTTTATGAATATTGATTAAAAAATTAATTTAAATATAATTTATGTTATTTAATGACAAAATAGTATGAATAAATCCTCAACTTTAGATTTTTAACACTATTAATTTATTCTTAAAATATAAAAATTTTAATAAACTAATCATATTTTAAAATATCAATAAATAATATAAATATAATAAATTTATTGATACTTACTTTTTTTAAATTATGTAAAAAAATTAAGTGATGTATTTAAAATAAATTTTGTTTTAAAATAATAGTTTTATTAGTAAAAAATATTAAAAGTAATAATTTATTTATTATAAAGTTAAGTAACTTTTTATTTTTAACATGCATCACGAAACTCTTATTGTCTATATGTTATTAAGTATTAAATAGAATAAGTCAAATAGATATAAACGATTCAAATTTTCCTATTTGAAGTTTTTAATTAAATTTTAAAAATTAAATAAACGATTTATTAATATTAATTAGAGTTTTTATAACTGTAACTCACTCAGAAAATGTTTTCCTTTTTGTGGCCTTTTGGCTCTTTTATCTTTAGAAGTACATATATTATTTGGTGAATTTAATATTAATTAGAGTTTTTAATATAATTTATGCTATTTTATGACTGAAGAGTACACTAAAATCCTATACTTTATGAATATTAATTAAAAAATTAATTTAAATAAAATTTATGTTATTTAATAACATAATAGTATAAATAAATCTTCAACTTTAGATTTTTAATACTATTAATTTATTCTTAAAATATAATTTTTTTAATAAACTACTTATATTTTAAAATATCAATAAATAACATAAATATAATAAATTTATTGATACTTACTTTTTTAAATTATGTAAAAAAAATTAAGTGATGCATTTAAAATAATATTTATTTTAAAATAATAGTTTTATTTGTAAAAAATACTAAAAGTAATAATTTATTTATTATAAAGTAACTTTTTATTTTTAACATGCATCACATAACTCTTATTGTCTATATGTTATTAAGTATTAAATAAAATAAGCCAAATATAAACAATTCAAATTTTCCTATTTGAAGTTTTTAATTAAATTTCGAAAATTAGTGTTACGTTACAATTATGTTAACAAATAATGCTCTTTAGGTTAGTTTCTACACTATATATTAGTCGTGCAAATAACTAAATGAATGATTGTAAAAATATACCATTAATTGCAATAACATCTATATGTGTGTGTCAGTTATAAATTTAAATACGGTAATATTTTATGTGACTTATAAATTAATAAAAAAAATTACGATATTATGGGTGAAAATATTTTACTGATACGGTGAAAAAACAAAAACAGAAAAATATCCATGTCATTAGTTGAATCAATTACTTCAACAATATATCCTTTTATTTAAAAATATAAATATAGAATAAAGTTTTTTTAAATAAATTTAAATAATTCAATAAATCTTAATCAAATATATTAATTTCCAGTTTTAATATAGCCTATAATTTTATTTTAATTTTATATGAGATTATGACTTGGTTTAAATTAAGAAGAAAGATATTTTCACAAGGACAATGAAATATTAAATATGAGAATCGTATAACAAATAATTATATATTTATGAACGGGAACAAGATAGTTTATTACTATACATAAAATAGTGTATAGAGTCTTCAATCTATAAGTTGATAGTAAAATCGCATATTTTTTGGGTACAAAATAAGCATATAATCTAAATGAATGAAATGAACTTCAATATAAATACTAATTGAATGAAACATAAGTAATGTATGAATAAATAGTATCAAAATTGTATGATATTTTTTTATTAATCATACAATTTTTTGGTCATTTATAAAATTTAAAATTTTAACGGGAACAACCTCATCAATGATTAATACATATTTATAAGAGTGATCCAAATAAGAGAAGCTTACTTTCTTTCTTTTTGTAAATGGGAACAAATTTTTTATTGATTCAAATAGTATCTCTTTTAAAAATAATAAACTATTTTGATTATGAATAATTAATATATTATTTAATTTTTCTTTATTTCATCACAATGCCTTATTTTTTTCAAATTTGTAAATAATTCACGAGAACTTAACATACCATACCAGTACCCATGCGAACACATGAGTATTGATATAGTACGCGCATATAATACTGATATTAAGCTATTGGTTTAAATATTAATTAATAACTAGAACAAGTTTACTATTGATTTAAATATTTTTATAAACAATTCCAAAACAAAAATTATCACTTGTGCGAACACACGAGTACTGATATGGTGCGCGCATATGGTAAAGATATTAACACATTTAATTAAATGTTGAATAATAACGCGAATAAATTTACTATTGATTTAAAAAAATTATAAATAATTCCAAAACAAAAATATTTATATATAGGAATAATTGTACTGTTGATTCATGTAACGGCTACTAAGTGGCAAGATGGCATTAAGTATATGGGCATATTAAGAGTTGTTAAGGGAGAATTAGTAGGAATGAATGTTAACGGGAACACAAAGTTACTGATCAAAATAATAAATATTAACGGGAACATGAAGTTACTGATCAAAATATTGAATATTAACAAGAACAAATTTGGAATATTAACGGAAATACAAAGTTACTGATCAAAATAATGAATATTAGTGGAAACATGAACTTACTAATCAAAATATTGAATATTAACGAGAACATGAAGTTACTAAATAAAATATTGAATATTAACGATAATATGAATTAGTGGTCAAAATATTGAATATTAACGGGAACATGAAGTTACTTATCGAAATATTGATTATTAACGGGAAAATGATGTTTATTGATCAAAATATTCAACATTAACGGGAACATGAAGTTACTGATCAAAATATTGCATATTAATCAGAACATGAAGATATTGATCAAACTATTGAATATTAACGGGAACATGGAGTTATTAATTAAAATATTCAATATTAACGAGAACCAATGTTAGTAAGTTAAAAGTAAATGTGAATAAGTTTATTGCATTGGACAATCGACATTGTGTTGTTTGTTCTTTATGCAGGTCACATTTTGTTTTACTATTGGTAAAACATTAATAATTTAAGTCAAATAATTGATCTTTCCAATTTTTATTGCACTAATAAAACAACATATAAACTTTATTTTCTTAATTAATTTTTATTTTCAATATTCAATTTTTTAATATTAGTATTTTTTATAACTTTTTTAATTTTAACCCAAATTTAATCTTTTACTGATAGCTTTTACTGATAATTTTTTTGAATATTAACGAAAATAAATTTGAAATATTAACTAAAACATGAAGTTATTGATCAAAATAATTAATATTAACGGGAACACGGACTTACTGATCAAAATAATGAATATTAACGGGAACATGAAGTTACTGATCAAAATAATGAATATTAGCGGGAACATGAAGTTATTGACCAAAATATTGACTATTAATGGGAACATGAAGTTACTGAATAAAATATTCAATATTAACGAGAACGTGAGTTACTGATCAAAATATTAAATATTAACGGGAACATGAAGTTATTGATCGAAATATTGAATATTAAGGAGAAAATAATAATTTTTAATCAGTATATCCCAAACTTTGGCCCAACCTATTGAAAAGAAATTTCTATATTTTACAAATTTATTTTTAGGATATTTACTTCTACAATAATATCTATATTGAACAAAATAACACTTTCCCTATCATCTTTTATTTCCCTAAATCACAATGCGCGAAAACGACGGGTACCCGTGCGAACGCACGGGTAAGACACTAGTTAATAATGGATGATAATATCAAATATTTTCATTACTTTCGCACGGGTAAGACACTAGTTAATAATGGATGATAATATCAAATATTTTCATTACTTTTCAGTTATACAACTTTTGAGTCTATTATTTTAGGGTAGTTAATAAATGTCAATTAATTTTATTAATTTCATTGACATTCATTTTTTTAATTTTCAATATCATAATAATTATTTTAATGATTTTCGTAATAAATAAATATTTTTTAATAAATAGTTTACAAAATTCTTGGTTTTAAAAATAAAATACTACATAAGAAAATTCTTGTTTTTAAAATGAAATTAATGTTTTTTTTAAGTTAGTTTTAGTGTATAAAAGGTCAAACATGTAATGTTATAGAATTTATCAACTATATTAGATAATTATTTTTAATATAAATTTATGTTATAATAATATTACATGATAGAATTGAAATATATGTTTAATCTTTTAAATATACGCGTAAAGAAATATTTTTTATTCAAATTCAATTAAAATAATTAATAAAAAAATCCGTGTCATTGATTTAAAAAGTTGTTGATTAATACAAATATTTTTATAACAATAATTGTATTTAAAAATTTATTAAAATATAATAATTGGTATTAAATTTTAAACTTATGGTATAATATTTATATTATTTTATTAAATTTGTACTATATAATCATTATTACAATAATAATATTTTTTTGTATAATTAGTAAGAATAAAAGTAGATATACTTAAAATAATCTAGGAATTCAAACACGGGAAAAAGTATATTATTTTTTAAATTACTTTTATTAATAATGTTTTTATTTTGAAATTATTTTTAATTTAAAATAAAATATTTTTTAAGAAAATATATGAAAAAGGGAGCTATATATTATTGATGTAATAAATTACTAATACATCTTATTAATGTGAATAAGAGAAATATATGTCTCTTATAAATTTATTTAAAATACTTTTAAATTAATGAGTGAATTTTAATATTTCTTTTATAAATGAAAATAAGTTTTTTATTGATCAAAACATTTTTATGAATAATATCGAATCAAAAATAATATTTACATATAGCAAATATGCGATTGGTCCAAATAATTTTTTATATAGAAAAATTATATTTATGATCCAAATATAAATAAAAATATAAATTTGTTAAAAAAATAATAAAATCTTTTGTTTAAGCAATTTTTTCTTTGTTTTCATTCTTATTACATTTTAAAAACAAATGCGTGTTACACAACAGTACACGTACGAACCCACGGGTTATTATATTTTAAATATTGTATGAATTCAAACACGGGAAAAATGTATTTATTTATGTTACTAATTTTTATTTATATAATTAAAACAATATTTATAAATACTATGTTAGTAGTTGCTATTTATAAAACTAAATAATTGCATAAATATTTTTTATATGCCGTTCATAAATTTTTTTTTTTTATGAAAACCTTCTATTTATGATCTATATATAAATAAAAATATATGGTTTTTAAAAATAATAAACTCTTTTCTTAAAATAATTTTGATTTTCTTTTTTACATTCTTATTATACTTTGATAACAAATACACGTAACACACTAGTACCCGTGCGAACACACAGGTATATAGACCATAATCCACACAAACACACGGGTTTCGACATTTTATGTATATTTAAATAAAATAAAAGTAAACATATTTAAAATTATATATAAATCCAAACACGAAAAAAATAATTATTTCTTAATTATTTATGTTACTAATATTTTTAATTTGATTTTTTTTTTAATTTAAGATACTATACTTTTTAAGATAATATATGAAAAATGGAAATATATATATAATATATATATATATATATATATATATATATATATATATATATATATATATATATATATATATATTATTGATGTAAAACAATTTTCGTAAAATAATTTTGTTTTTATTTTAAAAATATGTCTTTCTTTTAAAAACAATAAACTACTTTGGTAAAACAATTTAGTTTTTCTTATTTATATTTTTATTACATTTTGAAAACAAAAACGTGTGTACCACAACAGTACCCGTGCAAACGCACATGAATCCTACTAGTTTAGTTAACAAGATACCTTTTTCTCCACTTGATTCTTCATATTTTGATATTTGAGTTCCATCAAATGTTGATGTTACTTGAAATTTTATAAAACAAGAACCAATTTATTGATACTAAAAATCATAATTAATGTTAAAACCTATAAAATAAGTCATCATTAACCATTATTCTTAAATACATGTGTTTGTCATCATCAAAAATGGGAAGATTGTTGGAACAAGATAGTTCAAACCCTTAAAAGATTTTGATTATAACAAAATATTTAAAGAACAATGGGATTTTACTAATGGATGTTTAAGTGTGCAGAGTAAAAAGACATTAACCTTGATATAAATCAAGATAAACACCTTGAAGAATCATTAAGAGAGATGTAAAGTTGTTCTGAATTAGAAGGATAAAAAAAAAGATTTCATGCTCTGGAGAAGTTAGACTCAAGTCTCTCAAATGCTATGCTAACACTTATTTGGAAATCTAAAGACCAGCAATATTTGAAGATTGGAGTAATTTGAAGCAAGTAGACAGACCCAAACCCGTGGGGCCCACCTGCACCTGAACCCGAGTCAACGGGTGAAAACCCGAGTTGACTGGGTTCGAGTTCGGGTGCCACCTGATATTTCGGGTGCGAGTTTGGGTAGTGTGAAACCCGCGTCCAAAACCCGAAACCACACCCGCTTATGTATATATATATATTGTGGAAAGTTGTAGGAAAAATATATTTTATGTATTTTGCTGCGGGTTCAGGTTTGGGTGAAAAAACCTAAACCCAACGGGTGTGGGCATGTGTGTTATTTTGCCACCGGAATAGCCTTTCGGTTCGGGTTCGGGTGGTGATTTCATTTCGGGTGTGGGTTTGGGTAATGTGAAACCCGCACCCGATCCTACCCGTTGTCATCCCTATTCTGAAGTCTCTGCTTCAAAGGATTATTGTATACATCAAGTCAACAACGCTAAAAGGCATTCATCCAGACTAGTTCTGATCAAGACTTTGTTAAAGGAAAACTCAAAACCTGTGAACTCAAAGACTCTGTAGTCTCACTCTAACCAAGTTCTGAAGACATACTTTAACTTTTGATCAAGCTTTAACTAATTCTATAAAAAGCTTCTGATTCATAAATTTAAATATAGAAAACAACAATGACTCTACTCATGCTTCAACAAACGTCTACATGAAGTCTCTAGTCAGAAGTTATCTTAAAAGGATCCCGTGATAATGTTCAAGTATTTTATGTAAATTCAAGATACTAACCTTGTTAAATCCCATCTCTTCATTTGTTCTGTTAACTCTACTTTTCTCTTCTCAACTTCTTTATGCTAGTTGTGCTTAGACTTCACTTTACATGTTCTAGCTAAAGAATTTCAACTGCTACTTGTACTTTGGCAGTATCAACCTTCAACGTCTACTTACAGTTTGAGTAGTTTCAACCTTCAACGACTGCTTATACTATAAGTGGTTTCAATCTTCAACGGATCTATTTTCAGGTTTTGTAAATGAAGAAGAAAATTGAAGAAGAGGGCATGCATGTATAAGTTTGTGTGCACAAGAATGTGATACCAAAACACATCATCGGAGTTGAGAGATAGATTGTGTCAGACAAAGAACACAGTTTAGAGTAACAAACAAAAGAAGAAGAAATCCAACCAGAAGGGTTATTGTGTGCTAAGAGAGCAGAGCAAGACATATTCACATCTAACTAGGAGAGTCAAAATAAAGAACATGCGAATATGATAAGAAAATCAATAGAACAACAAGGCACGACAAATAAAGATCATATGTATAGAAGAAGAAGAGAAAAATAATGATGAATTCATTCTTATACACTTGGGAGATACTCAACTTATATCGTGCTCCAAGTGTAAAACCTTTGTGAATCTGCTTAACCAGGAAGCACACAATCTAACACAAAGGTTAATAATAAATTCTCTTGATAAGAGAATCGGGAGTCTCTAGCTTTCATGCTTGAGCAGAAGTCTCTTTTAGTTTGATTGAACAAGAAGTCCTGAACTGAGGTTTAGGCAACGAATTCTCTTGTTTAAAGACTTGAGCAGAAGTCCCAAACAGGTTATTTGGGCAAGGAAGTCTCGATCATGTTGATTGAGCAGAAGTCCTAAATAGGTAGGTTGGACAAGGAAGTCTTGATCAATGAGATTGAGCAGAAGTCCTAAACAAATTGTTTAAGAAAGGAAGTCTCGATCAGGTTTGTCGTCCTCGGTTTTTTTCTCGTGAGATACGAACTGACTCTTCTTTTATTTTTTGAGTTTTTGAAAATCAGAGAGTCGCCACCGACTTTTATTTTATCCAATTAAGGAAAGGTTTATAAAAGAAACAGAAAAGACCTTTAAGAGATTTTGGGTTCGGGGGTAGGTTATACAAAGGGAAGGTATTAGCACCCCTTTGTATCCATGGTTATCCATGGGCTCTTAATTGCTTAGCTCACTTTTTTGAATCATTTGTCTTGCTTTGAAATGCTTGTATGTGGTTTTAAAATACCTTTGTAAATTAACTTTGTAATGATCCTTGTGCGGATGTATACAAAGTGTCTTATCTTTCGAAAGATGTTTTGAAAAAAGATCTTTAACTTCGTAATGATCCTTGTTTGGATATATACAAAATGTTGTCTTTTTTGAAAGTTTTGTTTTGAAAAACAGTGATATGTGAAACATTTGTTGTTTTGTTTGATTTGAGCAAGCAATTAGGAGATCTACCCTAAGTTCATAAGGTCCTTTCCTATTTTCTTTTAGAAAATTTTCTTTGACTGGATACAGAAAGAAATTATTTGAATTGCATTTGAAACAATAGAGTTGATTTTGAAAAGAGTAACAGAGGGATTACCCTAAGAGGTGCAAGTGTGATTGTGTTTTGATTCAGATATTTTTGTCTTTGAAATTAGTGACCTAACGCTTCAGTTTTTATCTTTTGACATACACGCAGTTTTATATGTACAGAAATTTAAAGTGCGGGAATGTAATATGCAGAAAGTAAATCTACGCTATTACATCGATTGTGCGGGAAATGTAAACTACGCTATTTACATGAATTTGACAACCTATACACTTATCTATGAATTTAAATTGCAATAAGATAAAGGGAAGTATGTTTTTGGATTTGTCTTTTGAAGCAGAACGGGTAGAAACACCTGTAATTAAGGTTAGTAAAAAGAAAATTACTTAGTTAACCCTAAATCTAAGTTGATTTTAAATAATTAACTAAGTCCAGAAATGATTCTAAGCTTAATTAATCACTTAGCCTACTTTTTTTTTTGTATTTTTGATGATTAAACTAGTTAAAGCCTAATTAAACTTAATTACAAAGGTGAAAAATAGAATTTAACCTAATTAAATTAAGTCAAAAATTATGTCTAAAAATTAATTAATTGATTTTAACATAAAGCCTAATTAATTAGTGTTCTAACAAGTAAATAAAAATTAATTAACAAGCCTATATTAATTAATTATGCAAAATAGCCTTAAACTAAATAAAATATTAATATTTTTATGTCTAAAAATAAATAAATATTTTATCAGATTAAAACTAAAAATAAAATATTTTTGGTGTTTTGTGATTGGTTGATTTTAATTTAAATGCAAAATATAGAAATTATTAATTAAATATGCAGGGGGGGTGTTAAATTGAAATAGAGAAATAAACTAAAATCAGTTGTTTTTTGCATTTGGGCCTAAAACCAGGGGGTGTGGAAATCAGTTCGTGCAAGGCCCAGTTCAATTGTTTCTACTTTTTTTTTTTGAATTTAAGTCTGGTGGGTCCCATAACTTAACCCAGACCCAATCAGGTTATTTGATTTTGCCACGCATGCTGTCAACGTTTGACCAGCCAATGAGAGAAGGAGGGAACGCCACGCGAGCCAGTCAATCCCCCCTTGGACTTGTTGACTGCCGGAACAGTGTTTCCGGTCTTCTTCTCCGGCGAGGTGACTTTTGAAACCTGCAAAATTGTTAGTTTTAAAGCGCAAGGAACACCCTATCCACCTAATTCGAACCTCCTGAACACGATGGTGGCCTTGGTTTTTTCTAAACGTGTTCGTATCAAGAGATTCGAAGCAAAGAGTTTAAACACGGTTGAACATGGCCATGCTTGTTTCAGGGACCTATGCTTCCATGTTGTACGTCAAAGCTACTCTAAATCACTTCACAAACTCAAACAAAATGTTAGATATAATTTATATATGCTTATGAATGAGACATGGATCACGAAAATTGAAGCCAATCGGAGAGCATGAGTATGATCGTTTCAAGTACTTTCAGCCATGGATTTTGATCCCAACTTACTATAATATGTCTCAGAAGATGATTAGGACAATTAGTTTGTATTGATAATGGCTGGAAACCAAAAAATGAAAATTACAAAGTTTTGATATTTTTTTGAGAATTTTGTGAGTTTCTTGGCTATTCCTTGGTGTATTTTCGTGTGTGTGTATTTACTGAAGTATTCTAGTCCATTTATAGGCCATGGAAGTGCTGCAAACTTAAGCTATCAAGCATTGATTGCTTTTGAACTTTTGAATTTTTAAATAATAAAAACTTTGAATTTCTTGGCCATGGCTTGATTTTCTTCATCCCTCTTGCTCTAGGCCTGCCATGTACTTCTATGCTGCAGAGTTTGGATCAATTTTGATGGCTTTTGCTTAAGAACAAAGCATTGTATCATTATCTTACACCATTTCTTTTTTAATTTAACTTTAAATGTAATAAAATTAAACTAAAAAAGAAATAAAAATGTTATGGGCCTTAGGTTGGCCGTGGGAGGCCCTTAGCATCATTAGAATCATTTTTGGATCATGAAAACTTGGCCTCTTTTGGAAAAAAAACATTTTTGATCAATGTTGGTTTCATGCATTTTCCAAAAAATAGCCAACTTCAACAAGGCATATCTCCCTCAATTTTGATCATATGAAGGAGTTCTTGTACTTTCTATAAACCTCAAGATGTCCTCTACAAGCTACTTTGGAAACTTTTTTTCATTTGGAGAAGTTATCTTGATGTTATGGCCTTTGACGAAAAACCACTTTTTGTTGACTTTGAAAATGACCTGTAATGTCTGAGCTCATATTTTTCAAATGGTAAATCCAGTGACCATGGGATCAATTGCATTTGAAAGATAATTGAATTTCCTTCAAAACAAGCTTTGGTTGGAATTTTTTGAATGAACGAGGAGAGAGTTATGGCCGGTCAAAGTTCAGTTGACTTTTTAGGAGAAAACCCTAATTTTGAAACTTAGGGTTTTGTTGATTTTTGATCTTTTCTTGATGAATTATGATCAACCATTGATCAAATGATGAATCTTTTGACAAAATATGGATGCTGACAAAAAATTTCATTTTTGACTGTCTGTTGACTTTTCGGTCAAACTGGTCGTCTGTTGACTGTTTGAGCTGCTGACTGTGCGTCTGAGTGAATTGAAGTTTGAAAATTTGTCAGGTGGTACTTTGAGACATATGGAGGTCCATGAAATCCATTTGAGGTCTCAAAAAACTTGTTCTCCTGAAAAAAACAAAAACCCTAGTTAGGGACTGTTTGTGTAGGAGACAGTTAAGCGTACCTGATTTTTGTGCAGTGTTGAGTCTCTGCTGATCATGTGATTATCAGAAGACTTCTAGAACAAAAATCTTGGAATTTTGAAATGCAAAAGATTGACTTGATTGATGGTACAAAACACGGAGAATCGTGCTGTCAGCGGGTTTGACTGTCAATTGTTACCAGTACAGTCTAAATCCCCAGACTCTGCGCCTGCAAAATTTAATTCTGTACCAATTGCGACAGTACTATTTATCTGTCAATAAATCTCAAATAAATAGCGTGTGTGAAGTGATAAACAGTACTTGGCGTTTGTGTAAGAATAAATTCAACAGCGAACCAAAATACCGTATAAGAAATATTCTAAAAACCGAGTATTCATAAAATCTGGATATTTATAAAATCCAAGATTATATGAAACTCCCAATTTTTAGACAGAAGTCTGTTGCCTTCTTTTTGAAAAAGATGCGGGCAAATTTTGGGGTATAACAGCTGCCCCTATTCAATCTTCTTAAACCTGAAGAGACTGATTGGAATCTGAAGGTAGAAGATGATTGAATATTTAGATGCCCTGAAATTTGCACTTACCTCTGCCAGAAGTGATGCTGGAATTTGCATTTGAATGTTGTTTGAGAAATGTTGTTGGCAGATCGAAACATTACCTGAGATGGGCTTTCAGATGCCATCTATCAAATGTTTTGATGTTTTGTTCATCAGAATGAACCCATTGATTATATCTTGATGAAGGATTTGAAAACCTCTGCGTTGACCGTTACGGAACCGTCCGAGGTTACTGCTTTAAATCTTGGAGGCTGATCGTTACGGAACTGTCCAAAGTTTTTCCGCTTTAGATTTTGAAAGTTGATCTATGTGGAACCGTCTGAGGTATCAGCTTTAGATATTTGAAGGTTGATCGTTGTGGAACCGTCTGAGGTATCCGCCTTGGATCTTGAAGATTGTCTGCTTTAAGGAACCGTCTAAGGTATCGACTTAGATCTGAAGGTAGATCATTAAGGAACCGTCCAAGGTATCGACTTAGATCTGAAGGTAGATCATTAAGGAACCGTCCAAGGTATCGACTTAGATCTGAAGGTAGATCATTAAGGAACCGTCCAAGGTATCGACTTAGATCTGTGTTGCTTGTTTTGAGTTGATAGGTGGTTCGAAAAGAGAGATCTCTTCAGTTTGACTCTTTGGTTTGATTATATCTGAGAGGAATGTTCGTCTGAATAGAATCCAGGAGAACACTGCATGTGATTGAGAACAACTTTGCTGAGGATATTTGTTCACCTGAAAAACCAAGTTAGTGGCATGTAATGTCATGATGCATGTAATGTATATGTTGAGATTCTTAATCTAAATGAGAACCGTGCATGTTATGCATGCGTTTGTCATGAAACATCATATGCTATGTATGAATATGTGTATGATGTATGATGTATGGACATGACTTATGCAGTTTAGAGCGTATCAAACTTCTGGTTGGGAAAATAAATCCCTGCTTGCTATTTTGGGAAATGAAGGCATTGTGATTGTTGATGATCTTTGCTATCTTGTTCGAGTACACTCAGCTGGGGAACTTCCTTACGGACCAGGGTGTTCTGTTGAGGGATATTTGACTACCGTTCGAGGATGAAGGATAATTTGAAAGTTCTGGTTCTGATGATCTTTCTCGAATCACTTTGTTGGAGAGAAAAATCTCATTGATGATTCTGCTGAGAAATGTATCTCTGTTGGGGAACTTTTCTTCTGATGCTGGTTTCGGGATGATGTCCAGATGATTGGGACATTACCTGAATGCTATTCCTGTTTTTCTTGTAAACATCAGTCATATTCAAATGCATATGTTCATTCAAAATTATCATTGGGACGTTTACGTATTCAAAACAGAAAAAGTGAAAACATTGATTTTGAGCATGAGCTGCATTGATTTTGAAAGAGAGCCATAATAGGCGGATTACTACAAGGAGACAAAAATCCTAGTAGTAGGAAATTATCATAAAACTTTTGAAAAGTACTTATAAAGGGAAATAGCTGTGTGAAAACAATCCAGTCAAGTTTCAACTCTGTTATTGCCAATCTGTCTTCGAGTATCTCATCCCTCACTTGTTGGAAGAAAATGATTGGACTGATTAGTGCCTTTGATGTGTTGAACCTTGAAGGTGAGTGGGTAGCCAAACGGGACATAGTCGTACACTTTATTCCCTAACTTTTGCCTAGGCTGCCTTTTCAGGTTTTCAGCCTACCGGGATAATTATTTATTTAGTCTCTAATTTTTGCCTGGATCGCCCTTTCAGGTTTTCAATCCACCGAGACGCTCATTTTTTTTGCCTAAGTTGCCCTTTCAGGTTTTCAACTTAGCGAGCTTTTCTTTAAGCGAAGTACTTTTTGACTATGTCCGCATTTACAGGGTGTGGGAAATCCTCGCCATCCATAGTGGTAAGCAACATGGCTCCGCCGGAGAATACTTTCTTGATTACAAATGGTCCCTCATAAGTGGGAGTCCACTTGCCCCTAGGGTCGCCCTGTGGTAAGATGATACGTTTGACAACCAAATCACCGGTTTGATATGCCTGACTTTTGACTTTCTTGTTGAAGGCTTTGATCATACGTTTCTGATACAATTGACCATGACAAATAGCTGCGAGCCTCTTCTCATCAATCAAGTTTATCTGGTCCAACCGAGTCTGAATCCAATCGTCTTCATCTAAATCGGCTTCTTTCATAATCCTTAGGGAAGGAATCTGAATTTCAATTGGAAGAACTGCCTCTATACCATAGACTAAGGAGAATGGAGTTGCCCCTGTTGAAGTACGTGCTGATGTGCGATAACCATGAAGAGAAAAAGCTAACATCTCATGCCAGTCTTTGTAGGTTACTGTCATATTTTGTATGATTTTTTTGATGTTCTTGTTCGCAGCTTCTACCGCGCCATTCATCTTTGGTCGATATGGAGAGGAATTATGATGTTTGATCTGGAACTGTGTGCAGAGTTCAGTAATCATTCTGTTGTTTAAATTTGTGCCATTGTCTGTGATGATCCTTTCAGGGATGCCATACCGACAAATGAGATTGTGCTTGATAAACCGGGCCACAACATTCTTGGTGACTGAAGCAAACGAGGCTGCCTCTACCCATTTTGTGAAGTAGTCAATAGCGACCAGAATAAAACGATGTCCGTTGGAAGCAGTAGGCTTGATTTCTCCAATCATATCGATTCCCCACATTGTAAAAGGCCAAGGAGCCGTCAGAACGTTTAATGGGACTGGAGGTACATGTACTTTGTCGGCATATATCTGGCATTTGTGACAAGTTCTGGAGTGATGATGGCAGTCTGTCTCCATGGTAGACCAGTAATAACCTGCTCTCAGAATCTTTTTAGCCATTGTATGTCCACTTGAATGAGTACCAAAGGCACCATCGTGTATATCTTCCATAATCTGTTCCGCTTCCTTCTTGTTCACACAACGAAGAAAAGTTGAGTCATGGTTGCGTTTGTAGAGGATTCCATTACTCAGAAAGAATTTGGCAGCGAATCTTCTTAGAAACTTTCTAGCGTTAATGGATGCCCCTTCAGGGTATTCCCGGGTTTCGAGATATCTTTTTACTTCATGGAACCATGGTTTTTCTTCCACTCCTTCAGTATTAATCTCATTGCAATAGGCTGGTTCATCCTGTCTGTAAATGGTGATCATTGGCGCCTCATTGTCCCACCTGACTTTGAACATAGATGACATGGTAGCTAGGGCATCAGCCAGTTGATTTTCTTCGCGCGGGATATGTTCAAAAGTGATTTCTTCAAAATAAGGAATCAAACTCAACACATATTCTTTGTAAGGAATTAGATTTGGGTGCTTCGTGTCCCATTCCCCTTTGACTTGATAAATTACAAGGGCCGAGTCTCTATAGACTTCCAGGAACTTGATTCTTAGATCGATTGCAGCTTTGAGACCCAGAATACATGCTTCATACTCGGCTATATTGTTAGTGCAGTTGAAACATAATCTGGTAGTGAATGGTGTATGTCCTCCTACAGGAGAAATGATCACAGCTCCGATGCCATTGCCAAGTGCATTAGAGGCTCCATCAAAAACCATAGTCCATCGGGATCTTGGCTGGGGTCCTTCCTCTGGTCCTGGTTGTTTGTAGTCAGTAACTAGCATAATATCTTCATCTGGGAAGTCAAAGTTCAACGCTTGATAATCATCCACTGCTTGATGAGTCAGATGATCAGCTACCACACTTCCCTTGATCGCTTTTTATGAAGTATACTGGATGTCATACTCTGTTAAGATCATTTGCCATCTTGCTATTCTTCCAGAGAGAGCAGGTTTTTCGAACACATATTTGATAGGATCCATTTTGGAGATCAGGAAAGTAGTATGGTTTAGCATGTACTGTCTTAGTCGGCGAGCCGCCCATGCCAAGGCACAACAAGTTTTCTCGAGCAGTGAGTATCTTGTTTCACAATCGGTAAACTTTTTGCTAAGATAGTAGATTGCATGCTCTTTTCGGCCAGACTCGTCATGTTGCCCCAGTACACACCCTATTGAATCTTCTAACAATGTTAGGTACATTATCAGAGGTCTTCCTTCCACTGGTGGTAACAAGATTGGCGGTTTTTGAAGATATTCTTTGATCTTATCAAAAGCTAGTTGGCATTTGTCGTTCCATCTTTCCACTTGATATTTCTTCAACAATTTGAAGATTGGCACACAAGTAGTAGTCATATGGGCAATAAATCTGGCGATGTAGTTCAGACGTCCCAAGAATCCTTTGACTTGTTTCTCGGTACGGGGTATGGGCATTTCTTGAATGGCTTTGACCTTGGCAGGATCAACTTCAATACCTTTGCTGCTGACGATGAAACCTAAGAGCTTACCGGATCTTACTCCAAAGGTACACTTGTTTGGATTCAGTCGCAACCTGTACTTCTTGAGTCTGTCAAACAGCTTGTGCAGATGACCCAGATGTTCTTTTTTGGTGTTGGAATTTGCAATCATATCATCGACATAAACCTCTATTTCCTGATGAATCATATCATGGAACAAAGCTACCATTGCGCACTGATATGTTGCTCCTGCATTCTTTAAACCAAAGGGCATCACTTTGTAACAAAAAGTTCCCTAGGGTGTTGTAAAGGTTGTTTTTTCCATGTCTTCGGGCGCCATCTTGATTTGATTGTAACCGGAGAATCCGTCCATAAAGGAAAATACCTTGCATTGTGCAGTATTGTCAACCAGTACATCGATGTGAGGTAAAGGGAAATCATCTTTGGGACTTGCCCGATTCAGATCTCTGTAGTCTACACACATTCTGACCTTCCCGTCTTTTTTAGGTACAGGCACGATGTTAGCTATCCATGGAGGATAACTCACAACTCTTAGAAAGCCAGCGTTGAATTGCTTCTCAACCTCGTCTTTGATCTTCTTGGACATGTCGGGCCTACTTCTCCGCAGTTTCTGCTTAACTGGAGTGCTACCTTCTTTGATTGGCAGGCGATGGACCACAATATCCGTGTCAAGGCCAGGCATATCTTCATAGGACCAAGCGAATATCTCAATGTAGTCTTGTAACATTTGAATCAGTCTTTGCTTGCCACTGTCTTCTAGATCAACCCCTATCTTGACTTCTTTCTTTTCTTCGTCACTGCCTAGGTTGATAACTTTAATTGGTTCTTCATGCGGCTGTATAGTCTTTTCTTCTTGTTCTAATAGCCTTGCAAGTTCCCTAGGTACTTCACAATCTTCCTCACTTTCGTCCTCAGTTTGGTAGATCGGATTTTCAAAGTCATGACTGGCAATAGCAGAATCGTTTTAACAGGATCCAGAGTGAATGTGAATTTGCATTTATTATGTGGGTGTGTGTAAGAACACATAGCTATTTGAAAATGAATAAAGTAAAGAAAGAAATAAAAAGGATCAAAAAATTTGAATATGCAAACGTCCCATGATTTTATTGAATGAACATGATCATGGTATGACAAACCCTTATAAAAAGGACCAGTGTGCTTCGGGCAAGGCCCCTGGCTTTTAAGTTCATGGTTCGATAGTACAGGAACCATTTTTATCTTTGAACATATAGACAACGAAAACAGGAAATTGCATTTACTCCTGATCAAAGGAGATAACATCTTCGGCTTCCCAGTTGTTCAATCCATTGTTGTGAGTAGGGAATATCCAGCTGCTCCAGTTGCAGCTGTCTTCTTCGTCTTCCACAACATTGACTTCTTTGGTGGTGAAATGAGCTGTTGATCCTTCAGGATGAGCAAGATACTCTACTGGATACGAGAGCCCAGGCTGAGATACCTCTGTTGGCTGAGAGAGATACCCGATAAGATCGTCCCATCCAGTTGGGATGATGTCTTTGAGGGAGACTTGTGCATTCTGGGGAACAGTGTACTGCATCAGGAAATCATTCTCGTCATTTGGTGTCTCCCAGAATTCTTCAGGAGCGACAGGGCTTGTGATTGTCATATTATCTTCGAAATGGTTGTCCCATCCAGTTGGGGTGATGTCTTCAATAGCGACTTGCGAGCTCAGGGGAGCGAAATACTTCACCATAAAGTCATACTTACCACTTGGTTCTCCCAGCGTATCCCAAACTTCTTTCGAACTAGGTGGACTTTGGTATTGCTCAGTAATGGAACTTGTGAAACTTTTGCAATCTTCAAACTGATCACCCCATCCAGTTGGGACGATGTCTTCAGTGGCAATAAAAGAACTCTGAGGAGCAGTGTACTTTACTAGAAAATCGTACCTGCCGCTTGGTTCTCCCAAAGTATCCCAAACTTCCATGGAAACAGGTGGAACTTCATTTGGATATTGCTGAATAATATGGTTCAAGATCATTCCATCGTCTTCAATAGCATTCACTCCTTGGCTGATGAAATGTGACATTAATCCTTTAGAACGAGGACTTTGATCGTTCTTCTGAATTCCATTAGCATAGCCCAGACCTAGCTTATCGAACTTGTAAGGTACATCAAGGAGTTGTCACCATACTGTGCAACCACCTTCTTCGATCACAGCTTTAGCATCTTTGAGAGAAGCCATAGTTGGAGTTATTTTTGTAGCAGGAGTAGCAGAAATATGTTTGGCAGTAGAGACATCTGGAGGGACCACCTCAAAAGATTGGCAGGGGGTTTTGATGAATTCACCATCCATCTCAATATACTTGGAGTTACTCAGGTGACTAACCACATATTCTTCTTCGCCATAAACTGTGACAACCTTGCCTTTTACCGGATACTTTAACTTCTGATGCAGGGTAGAAGTTACAGCGCTTGCCCCATGTATCCAAGGGCGTCCTAGTAAACAGGAGTATGCTGGATGAATGTCCATCACGTAAAAGGTAGAATCAAAGATCTGAGAGCCCACTCTGATTGGGAGCTTAACTTCTCCGTACACTGTTCTTGTTGACCCGTCGAAGGCTCTTACCACAACATCGCTCGGTTGTAACACAACTCCTTTGAAGTCAAGTTTTTCCAGTACTGCTTTTGGTAACACGTTCAAAGAGGAACCGTTGTCTACCAGCACATGAGACAGAGTGGTGCCGTTACATTCAATAGAGATGTGCAGGGCTTTATTGTGATTTTTCCCAACAGGGGTTAAATCAGCATCAGAGAAATCGAGACCGTTATCTACTGTTAGATTGGCAACACAATTTTCAAATTGATCGACTGAAATCTCCTGTGGTACATGTGCAGCTTTCAGGAACTTCATCAGGGCTTTGGCATGAGCTTCTGAATACTTTAGCAAAGACAACATTGAAATCTTTGAAGCAGTGTGCCCTAGTTGTTCGACAATATTGTAATCACTTTTGCATATGATTTTCAATATTTCCTCCATTTCTTGCCTCGATGGATCTTTAATAGTGACTTCCACAGGTATTTGAACTGGTTCAACTAGTGGCTCTTTGCCTCGAGCGTTGATATCTTGATTAGGATTTGGGACCTGGACTGGATTAGTAGCAACATTTGGAGAAATTTCTGGTGAAAAGATCCTTCCACTTCTCGTAATCTTACTAGTACCCACAATATTATCAACAGTTGGAGTAGTAAAATTCACGGTCTCTTCAGTCAAGGTGTCTTGCTTAACTCCATGGACATAAACATTAGTGTCATAACTCCACGGGACAACTTTGTCTGAGGAGTATGGAAATGGAGTCGGACTGGTGATGATTACCGATGCCACTCTAGGTGCAGCAGAAATTTTGAAAGGAGTTTTGGTAGGTATTTTCAATGGTATGTTAGAAACCACTGAGACGTCTTCTATCCTCATCCCATTTGAAAAAACTTCGCACAAATTGTCTATAGAAGGGAGCTTCTCAAACATAATGATACGACGATCCATCTATTTTTGAATTCCTCCTTTCAAATTCTCACACCCATTGGGTAGGTGTGCACAATAAAAGCAATCAGGGTCACAACCTGGGAATAAACCAGCTCGTATTAGCTTTCTTTTGACTTCAAGGAGCGGAGTTGACAATTCTCTCACATCATAGATATAAACAGTATCTATGATAGCATTAACAGTCTTGTCGTGCTTTGGCATAGGCGCAGTGATGACATTTGGAGTCTCTGGAGGATCGAATTCAATTTCCCCAGCATCTATCATGTCTTGGATTTTATTTTTTAGGGCCCAACAGTGATCTGCGTCATGTCCTAGACAGTTAGAATGGTATGCACATGTTGCATCGGGGCGATAACTCGGAGAGGAAGTGTTGACATTCTTTGGAGGGTCTTTCAATATGATCAGATTTGCTTTCAACAAGTGCTGCAATGCTTGAGAGATTGGCATGTTGATTCTGGTGAAGTTTCTTCTTGGTGCATCTGGTCGACGCGTATACTTCGGCGGTTGATCTTTTTGAGGTGCAGCTGCAGAGATCAGAACAACCCCTACAGATTGGTGATGCTCACTTTTGCGACCTTTCTGACTATGCATTGTATTGACTTCATTTCTCCCACTGATGGGCCTTTTTATAGTACTAGAGGAGGAGCCTACTTGAATTTTTCCATTTTGAATGCCGCTTTCGACACGCTCTCCAGTTAATATCAGGTCAGTGAAACCTGACGACGAGCTTCCTAATAAATGACTGTAGAAAGGGACAGTTAAAGTGCCCATGAACATGTCGACCAGCTCGCGATCAGATAAGGGTGGTTGAACCCTTCCAGCTAGATCTCTCCATTTTTGTGCATACTCTTTGAAACTTTCTTTTGGTGCCATAGTCATGCCTCGTAGTTGAGTACGGGTTGGTGCAAGGTCAGCGTTGTATTGATACTGTTTGTAGAAAGAAGCAGCCAAATCTTCCCAGGTGTGAACTTTTGTACTTTTCAGCTGGTAGTACCACTCGAGTTGTGTACCCGACAGACTTTCCTGGAAGAAATGAATCCACAATTTGTTATCTGCTGTATGAGGTAGTATCTTCCTCACATAGGACCTTAAATGCAGCTTTGGGCAAGAGACTCCATCATACTTTGCAAAGACAGGAACTTTGAACTTTGGAGGGATAACAATATCTGAGACGAGTCCAAGATCATTGAAGTCTAAACCAGGTATTTTTTGTATCTCCATAGCTTTCATGCGTTCTTCCAACTGCTGGTATTTGCTATCACCCTGTTCGTCTTCAGAGTGATAATCCTCTTCATCATGAGAGAGAGAGAGTTTGGCAGAACCCTGGTTGCTGTGGTTGTCTTCTTGATCACCTTCACCGACTACTTCAGGGATTGGCGCTTTTCTGGGCATCCTGGATGGTGTAACACCCCTCTAATACCCCGCGGTAATTAACAAAATTATATCAGAGTAAACATGCAAAGGGTGTCACAATTCAAAAATAAAAGAAAACACACGTTCGGCATATGTCATGCATTCACTGAAACATCTGAATTATAACTCATTAGATAAAAAATCATGTTTACACAGCGGAATCAAATCATCAAGTCAACATTACATCGTTAATGTATCAGACTTCAAATAAAATAAACAATAGAGTTATAATCGAAACTCAAAACATCGCATCCCCAGTGTTACATCTATCAGAGCACGACACCGACACAACAACTAAACCGACTTATGAGCTAATCCTCACCAAGTCGAAAGCAGCTATCCTCAATCTGAAAATATCAACAGTAAGGGTGAGTCTCATCACAGTTAACAAATGTTATTGCATCTTGTAATACGGTGAACTGACTTTATCGATCAAAATGTCGCGGTTAAGCATGAGTCGCCACCGACTTTTATTTTATCCAAACAAATTCAGAAAGGCTAAAAGAAACAGGAAAAAACCTTTTAAAAAAATCTAAGTTCGGGGGGTAATTTATGCAAAGGGAAGGTGTAAGGCACCCTTTGCATCCATGGTTTTCCATGGGCTCTTAATTTCTTTGCTTGCTCGTTTTCAGAAAATGTAGATGAAAGAGGAAAAATGGACTTTAGCTCGTAAATGAGCGTAGCCAGTTTTTGAAGAATTTTGAGAAAGAATATAGAAAATAGAGCATGGCAAGGCAATTAGGGGCAATTACCTTAAACTCAGATGATAGGTCTCTTTTTAGCCTTTCAGAATGAAAGGGTCAATCCTTGCCATAAGAGGGCAGGAAGCCTTTCGTTTGGAGGTAGAAGGGTCATCGACTTATCATTCGCTCAAAGACTGACCCATGCCATAGAGAGGCAGGTAGTCTAAGGGAATGATCATAATAGCCTTTCGTAGGCAGCCAGAGGATACCTTAGCCTTTTTCGTAGGCAACTTCCGAGGGTCGAGATCATGCATATCGAAGGCAGCATCATTAGGGACCATGATCTTAATCGAGGCAACTGACTAAGGTATCCTCGTATTCGAGGGACTGGCTATTCTGCAAAATAACACAAGGCAACAGACAACAAGGCAACAGAGAGGTTACCCCAAAAGTGTGCGTGGGTGCATCAATCACGTGATTAATTCAATTAAATTATCTTATAATTAGTGAGGCTAATTCAATTCACGGTTGCACTCCCTAAATTACTAACCACGCAGTTTAATATAAAGCAACAATAATAGCAAATATGGGGAAGGGGACAATGAAACCAGCGGATCCCCAATAGGGTTTGGCATAAGTAATAATAAAAGACAGAAAATATCAGGGTTAGGGTTTAGGGTTACCAATACTCGTAGCTTTGGCAGTCGACAAATCCTGAAAATTGGAAAAGAAAGAATAAACAGAAGAGTGAGTGCATTATCGGTTCGGTGGTCAATTGGGGTTAACCCTAATAAAAATAAGAGATAAAGAAATTAATAATAGATAAATAAAAGGGTACTTAGCTTTTGTATTTTGATTTGATCTGACATGGTTGACAGTCGGAGGAACTCTGAAGCATGCACAAGCTATGAATGTCTGCAAAACAGTTTAATGCTTACGATGGTAGTACCTCGCAAAAAACAAGAAAATGGTTAGTACGGATATAGAAAAAATAATGCATGAAAAATAATAAAAATATTAACAATTGATCAAGAAAATAACGAAAAAATATCTGAGAAAAAATTAAATTCTAAAGAGAGAATTAAAATTAAAATAAAATATTTTTAGTACCTTTTTATATAAAAAATAAAACCTAATTACTAACAATTTTTTAGTGTTTTTTAATGTAGAAAAAAAATCTAACTATAATGTTTTTGTATTTTCTTTTTATAATTCAAACAACTCATTAAAAGAATATCCTAAAATTAAACAACGGTAATTAAATTGACAAAAAAAGAAACTAATACTATAATTATTAAAAAAACAAAATGAAAGAAAACTTACAGGTAGCCTTCATCTCCTAAAGTGTAGCGTGAGAGTTTTGACTTCTTCTAATAATAAAATAGCCAATCTTAAATTGACACGTGGCCACCCATTTATTAATAATAACAAATTAAAAAAAAAAAAGCAATATAGTAGAAATTGGGATGAGATTTAGAAAGGGAAACAAGTTTGTTCTCTCTTCGCGATCTCTTCTTTCTCCATTCTAAGAATTACAACACCCTGTTTTTCTCTAAGAACAAAATAAAAATAATTCAAACTCCTATATATTTTTAGTAGGAAGATCATCAGCCACCGATAAACACATCAAAACTAACACAAAATAATGTAAATCAAAGCAAATTGCAGAAGAAGATGGCGGAACAGATACCGATCGGAGATGACGTCGGGAGGCGACGTAGATGCGGTGGTGGCAAGGCTTGCGGTGGCTGTGTGAGTTTGGCACCGACGCGGCCGAAAGCTGATGAGCTACGTGGTGGTGCGTTGTCTTGGTCTGAACACCGACGACGGCATCGTGGTGGCCGAACCTGTTGAAATCGGATCTACTTTACTTCAGCTTCATCTTCCTCTTTTGTATTGAATCCACCTCCGGCTTCATCGTTTCACTTTCTTACCTGTTAAAAGAAAATTACACAGATTTTTATTGTTATGTTACCCTATGTTTAAGTGATGATGACAGGACTCGGCGCCGTCGGATGGGTCCGATTTGGAGGAAGTTGTGATTTAACGGTGTTGTTGCAAGTTATTGTGACCAATTCGTTTTGGAATTTGTTAATGCTGTGAATTTTTGGTGGATGGTTTATGAGATAGTTTGCAGGTTATTTGATGACGAGGAATTTTAGAGTGGGTTTATGAGTCTGTGATGTTGTTAGTGTATTGAAAAGTGGTAGAAAATAGGGTTGGCTCCGGTGCGTAGGAGGAAGAAAAATAAGGGTTAATTGTTCCAGAAAAATAGGTTAGGATTTGTCAGTGTACCTGAGTGAAAAAAAAGGCTAAGAGAGAATATTTATAAGATAGGAGATTAGGTTAAGAAGTTAAAAAATGGAGAAAATCAAATTGATCATAATTAATTAAAATAATTAAAAACCCCAAAATTAAATTTATTTGATTTGAGATTTATGATTATATTTAATCAATTATATCAATTCTTTCTTAAAACTACAAACACTAACCTAAAATGCAAAAAGGTGTAAAATCTTTTGAAATCTTTTTATTTTATGATTTTTTGGTTATTTTTTGAATTATAAATGGGAAAAAGTTAAAAAAACATTTTTTAAAATAATAAATAAATAAAATACGAAAATAATATTAATTAATAAAAAAACTTATTTTTATGATTTTTTATATATTTTAAAACAGAAATAAAATTAGTAACAAATAAAAGGAAAAAATGTCAGTAAGTGAGATTCGAACTTGGGACCTCTAGCTCTTGTACCTCTTACGCTCAAATCCTTACCAACTGAGTTACGTCACTTATTCGGAATAAAATGGCATTTGCAAATATATGAGGGCAAATTTTGGGGTATGACAGCTGCCCCTGTTCAATTATCTTAAGCCTGAAGATGTAGAGTGGTTTGTATGCCAGTCGGTATCTGAAGGTGGAAGATGATTGAACACTAGAATACCAAGAAATTTGCCCTAGCTGAAGTAGGGACTTTTGTCGGAGATGGGCTTAAAGATGCCATCCAGGCCTCAAGAAAAGTTTTATTGGAGATGGGCTTAAAGATGCCATCCAGGTGTTTGGAGAAGATGTATGATTGAGATGGGCTTGAAGATGCCATCTGACTTGATATACTTGAGAGTCAGAGTGTGTCGTACGTTATATCAGATCCGAATTGTATCCGTAGATGTCTGGAAAACCGTGCGTTATGTCGAAGAATGAGTCGTGCGTTAGACTAATCCCCATTGCATCCTTAGATGTCTGGAAAACCGTGCGTCAGGTCGAGGAATGAGTCGTGCGTTAGACTAATCCCCATTGCATCCTTAGATGTCTGGAAAACCGTGCGTCAGGTCGAGGAATGAGTCGTGCGTTAGAACCATCCTAATTGCATCCTCAGATGTCTGGAAAACCGTGCGTTAGGTTGATGGATAAGTCGTGCGTTAGGTCGAGGAATGAGTCGTGCGTTAGAACCATCCTAATTGCATCCTCAGATGTCTGGAAAACCGTGCGTTAGGTTGATGGATAAGTCGTGCGTTAGACTACCCAATTTGCATCCGTAGATGTCTGGAAGACCGTGCGTTAGGTCGAAGAATAAATCGTGCGTTAGACTATTCTCAATTGCATCCTCAGATGTCTGGAAAACCGTGCGTTAGGTTGATGGATAAGTCATGCGTTAGACTAATCCGATTTGCATCCGCAGATGTCTGGAGTGCCGTGCGTTATGTCGAGGAATGAGTCGTGCGTTAGAACCATCCTAATTGCATCCTCAGATGTCTGGAAAACCGTGCGTTAGGTTGATGGATAAGTCGTGCGTTAGGTCGAGGAATGAGTTGTGCGTTAGAACCATCCTAATTGCATCCTCAGATGTCTGGAAAACCGTGCGTTAGGTTGATGGATAAGTCGTGCGTTAGACTACCCAATTTGCATCCGTAGATGTCTGGAAGACCGTGCGTTAGGTCGAAGAATAAATCGTGCGTTAGACTATTCTCAATTGCATCCTCAGATGTCTGGAAAACCGTGCGTTAGGTTGATGGATAAGTCGTGCGTTAGACTAATCCGATTTGCATCCGCAGATGTCTGGAGTGCCGTGCGTTAGGCTTTGGATAAGATTCGAATCTTTGTAATGTACCTGTCGGATAATATTCATTTGGTAACAATTAATTATGCAATGTTTATGATGTATGTAATGAATGAGACGGAGTTCTCAAAAATAAATGGGACGCTTTGTATGTTATGTATGAATTATAAATGCATGCAAGGTATGAATATGCATGTGATGTATATGATGTATGGATATGATTTATGTTACTCGAAGCATCTTTGATTGAGAAGATAACTCTCCGTGTCATCGTGAGTTTTATGTTTTGATCTTTTCTTGGAGATGCTCAGATGGGGATTTATGATTTCTGCTTGGGGATGAATAGTAATTTGATGAATCCTAACTGGGGATGAAAGATATCGGTAAGCCATGTTGGAGAAGAGCAAAGCGTTGGAGAATCGGTGGTGTTGAAGATGTAAACTCTGTTGAGGAGCTATGTCTTTTGTTGGGCGAGAGCATTTATGAACCTGGCTCTGTGGGGGGACATGGGTGTCTTGACAGTTGCCCCCAGTATTATAGTAACTACCATTCTTGGATTTGATTAGAATCACACCACTGAATATTGATCAAGACGTTAAGCTGGACTTGCATAGATTTGCCCCTGTTAGTAGGAACTTTGGAAAGATTCGCCTCGCGAGGGCTTCATGAGATGTGCACTATGGACGACATGCCCCTAGTAATCATAAACTTAGGATGATGCTTCTTCCTGATCGGGAAATAGTTTGAAATCCACTTGTGGTGTATGCTTTTGACTTTTTGGCATTTGAGAGATTCTTCGAATCTTGACTTGATTGCCCCAGATTGATTGGGCAAACCGGGCCATGCCCCTTGTAGAGACATTGCTTCTCGGAGTAATCTTGTCTATCGGGATAACTTTCAGTCATTAGTTGTACCCTGTGCAAGTTCTTTCTGATGCTAACATTTGAAATTATGTAGCAGAATATGTTTAATAATGAATTCATGAGATGCAATGCATACGTTTGTCTTGAGTTTTTTGAAAAACATTAAAACAGGAGATGTGAAAAGCGTAATATTTATAAAAACATGATATTTGTAACAGCGTGATGTTTGTAAAAATGAAATATCAACTCATCATTTTTGGTAAACCTTAAGGAGTCAGGAT